>NC_090646.1:360806575-361106575 GCF_040937935.1 Hyperolius riggenbachi
AGCCAGGGCAACAATGCAATGGTTTAAAACAAAACATATGTATGTGTTAGAATGGCCCAGTCTAAGTCCAGATCTAAATCCAATCGAGAATCTATGGCAAGATCTGAAAACTGCTGTTCACAAACGCTGTCCATCTAATCTGACTGAGCTGGAGCTGTTTTGCAAAGACGAATGGGCAAGGATTTCAGTCTCTAGATGTGCAAAGCTGGTAGAGACATACCCTAAAAGACTGGCAGCTGTAATTGCAGCAAAAGGTGGTTCTACAAAGTATTGACTCAGGGGGCCGAATAATTACGCACACCCCACTTTGCAGTTATTAATTTGTAAAAAATGTTTGGAATGATGTATGATTTTCTATCCACTTCTCACATGTACACCACTTTGTATTGGTCTTTCACGTGGAATTCCAATAAAATTGATGCATGTTTGTGGCAGTAATGTGACAAAATGTGGAAAACTTCAAGGGGGCCGAATACTTTTGCAACCCACTGTATATTGCAAGATATTACATGCAGCCGCCGAGGAAAAACTGCTTCTCCAGGTTCTATTATTCTACTCTAGGAAGTCTCTGGTACTTTGTTGGAAACTGAGTACGGTGTCGGGCCTGTCAGATTGGAAGAGGTTGGTGAACCTGGCTTTACCTCTTTATAAGATAACTTACCAATCTCGTAATCAGCCTAATAAATTAAATAAAATCTGGTCAAAGTGGGTTGATTCTTCAGATACCGTTATACCTAACTTACGGTAGATATCAACATCTCGGTCCAGGATATAGTTTTTAACTGAATATGATTTATGGTTTATGTATGCAACCAATGGAAGCTCCTAAACTCTTATTGTGCTTTCTTGAACAATTACTATGCTATTTATTCTCTTTTATATGATCCTATGTAACGTGCTAATGCTGTTTATATATATTTGATCAGTTTTTCATGTACAACTTTTTCAATGTTTGACTAAGACCTTGACTGTAACCCACCTAGGTTAATGTTCTTCTTTGATGTTATGTTTACTCCATTATTGGAGTGTGTTTTGTTTTGTTGAACATTTTCAATAAAAAAATTCTTATTAAAAAAAAGCATCTATCTGTTCTGAATGCTCATTTTGGGCCAGTGTGGACTAAGTATTCGCACTAAAGTGAAAAAACGTGTTTACCGAAACGCAGTTAATTGCAAAAATGGATGGTAAATGCACCCTATGTTATCAATATTGCTGTCAAATGGAACAAAAATGCACATCACAATTTGCCGGGCCGCAAATACAAAGTCCCGTCCTGCTGCATTTTTCCATAGCCAGGCTGCAAAGACAAATCAGATGCAATGGAAACCTATGGGAACAGACGAGGTAAGAATGATGTCAGTTTTCCTGAGAATGGGTGAGTTATTCACCAATTCAATTTCTACCTTAAGGCTGCTTGCACACCAAGACGTTACAGGCGCACGTTAGTGCGCCTGTAACGCTCCCCCAACGCACAGCAATGTAACACAAGTGGGCTGTTCACACAGCCCACGTTGCGTTACATGTAACGCTGCACGTTCTGTGCAAAGTGCAGCATGCTACGGCGTTGGAGCGGCTATAGCCGCGTTAGACTGTTTGCACATGCGCAGTGGGGGGCGGAGGAGGCGGGGAGAGCCAGCTACAGTAGCCGCGCACATGGCTACTTAATATTCACTGCACTGGCGGGCGCTGATTGGCCGGCGGGACCACGTGATGCGGAGTGTCTCGCTCCGCATCACGTGGTCCCGCTGGCCAATCAGCGCCACTCTGGGAGATATTATGGGCATCGAGCAGCCTAACGCGGCTCACTCTACCGTCGGCTTTTGCAGCACCATACGTTGTGTTAGGTGCACGTTATGCGACCTTAACGTGCCACCTAACACAACGTCTTGGTGTGCAAGAAGCCTAAAGGAGTTATCAGGCTAATCGCTCAAAATGAGCTTTACTCACCTGGGGCTTTCTCCAGCCCCTTGCTGCCGACTGTCAGCCGCTCTCCGCCGATGTCCCAGTCTCCGTTCTCGGTCTTCAGGACGACCGCGGGGTGGGCCTTACTGCGACTGCGCAAAGCGCCGCTGTTAATCATGGCCACGTGGGCCGCGGCGAACTGCGCAGGCACAGTAGTTCAGCGCCTGCGCAGTTTGCTGCGGCCCACGTGGCCATGATTGACAGCGGCACTTTGCGCAGACGCAGTAAGGCCGACCCCGCGGTCGGCCTGAAAACGGAGACCGGGACAGCGTCGGGGAGCGGAGCAGTCGGCGTGGGACAGTCGGCAGCAAGGGGCTGGAGAAAGCCCCAGGTGAGCGTTTAGCCTGATAACTCCTTTAAAGAAAACCTGAACTGAAAATTAAAAGTCAAAATAAGCATACACAAGTCATACTTACCTTCCATGTAGTCTACTCCTCAGTGTCTTTCTCCTGTCCCGCGTCCTGTTTGTTCACTGTGATCAAGGGAATTTTCCGTCCTACATTTTGAAAATGGCCATTACCCATAACAGCTTTCTGGTCAGCACACAGTTAAACTGTAACATCGCCCACTTGAGCCATAGGGAAATATGGACATTACCAGGTACATCCGTTTTCCTCTCAGCTATAACTGACAGCAACTGATATTTTACTGACAGCAACTGATATATTTCAGATCTGACAAAATATTGTCAGAACTGGAAGGGATTATTGTCAGAAGAAAATGGTGAGCTTCTGAGAGGAACTGATGGCAAGGTAACTATGTAATGTTCATTTGAAGTTACCTCATGTGTTTTTTTTAAATATTTTTACTCAGTACAGGTTCTCTTTAAGTGAGGAGTAAATTAGTAAGCTATAATCCACTGTAGGTACTCATTTAAAGTATTAGAGGGAGAGCATTAGCACAGCACAGAAATCAGGCAACTGGCATGGCTTATTAGAGAATGAAGGTGGCAGCTTCCAAATTCCTATCACTTCAGGTTCCCTTTAGTTCACACCTATAATCGCAATTTGCAGTAGTGATTTTCCCGCAATTAACGCTGAAAAATCACTGGACACTGCAGCGGTTTTGGAGCGATCGCGATTAGCTAATCACAATCGCTAAACGCAAAACGCTAATCGCCGGAAAACCGCTGCATGCAACGCGTTTGCGCTTAATGCTAACTGCAAACGCGGCAGTGAGAACACTGCCATTTGCTACAATGCGTAGCCTTTTTTACAAAACTGCTAGCGGTTTGCCATAACGGGGATTGCGCGATTTCCACTCAGGTGTGAATGGGCCCTTAGGGCCAATTCACACTGGGGCACCTGCCTGCAGCATTTTAGCACTTTTTTGATTCCCAGCGTTCAGCAAAGAGTTATTTTTAATGTCCCCCTATGGTACTATTCTCACTACAGCATTTGCCATTTGCGTAAATCGCAAATACATTGCATGTAGAACTTGAATGCAAACTGCAGTCGCAGAACAAACGCAAATATCAGAGTTTTGCAGTCACAATTGTGGATAGGGCCTAAATAGTCTTGTACATCCCAAGGAGCTGTCCTCAAGCTTTGCTAGTTGCATATGACCGTTAGGACTAAGACCCACTAGCAGCGCTTTCCTAAGCGCTAGTGATTTGAAAAGCTCTTGCTAATGTAATTATATGAAGGATTAAAAAAAAAATCACTTTTAAGTGGGATCACACACATAGCATTACATTAGCAAAATCTTTTAAAATCACAAGCGCTTAGTGCTCAGAAACACTATAAGGGCCCATTCACACTTGTGAGTCACAAAACGGTAGCGCATAGCGCTAATGTTTTGCACAGGTGATTTTACCACGATTAGCGTGGTAAAATCACTGTACACTCGTGATTCAGAGCGATCCTGATCAGCGCTTTTATAAGCACTGTATCGTGATCGCTCCATAATCGCAAGAAAATGCTGCAGGTAACACGTTTTGTGATTGCCGATAATCGCAAAACGCCCACGATCGGTGGCAATCGCGGCAGTGAGATTACTGCCATAGGGTTACAATTGCACTAGCGCTTTGGCGATTAGCAGGTTCATCAATTAATTGCCCTACTGTGAATGGGCCTCCAGAGCTTTCTGAGAGCTTTTTTAAAAATGCTCCCATTGAATCACATTAAAATTGCAGTAAAATTGTGACAAAATCGCACGATTTTAAAGTAAGTCAATGGGAGCGTTTTTTAAAAAGCTCTCAGAAAGCTCTGGAGGCCAAAAAAGTGGTCTAAAAAGGGCTTATAGTGTGTCTGAGCACTTACAAAAAGCTTAGAAAAATGCTGCTAGTGGGTTACAGGCCTAAGGGCCCTTTCACACGGGCAGCTGACAAGCGATGAATTCACTGCCTGTCAGCTTCTCTCCTGCACTGACCAGGCAATTGTTAGCGCCTGGTACCTGCGCTCTACAGGTATCCCCACTGAGTGAGACCGCCATGCTCAGAGTCATCATGTCGCATTCCTCCGCCACCCAGTAACACCACTGCTTGACACGCGTGATGTTACAATCGCTGCATTTAAATTGCACCTGAATTGCACTGGCGGGTGGCAGAAGGGATACTGAACTGCTCAGCAAACATGCAGTTCAGCCATCTGTCTGAGAGGCCTTGTTCACATTATAAATCGCCAGCGCTATCGCAAGCGCTGAGCAATTTATTGAGCTTTTATTAAAGCGCTTTTTGCTGCATTTTGCGCTTAGAAAAGAGCTTTTGTAAGCGCTTTTGCTCAGCGATGATTATTTTTTACTTCCTGATGTCAGTCAGGACGTGAGCTCTTGTACCCAGAAATGAATAAATACAATGTATTTATTCATAGAAGCGCTCAGGAAAGCGCTTTTTCAAGCGCTTTGCGATTTCCCCATACCTTCCATTGAGCCAAAGCGCTCAGAAAATGGTACAAGTAGGGCATTTGGGATTTCAATGAAATCAAAACATTTACATGTGAACACTCTCATAGGGAATCATTGCACAAACGCTTTTGGGGTGATTTCTAAAAATCTCCAGCGCTTAAAAAAAACAACAACATGCATGTTGTGCTCAAAACTCCAGTGGGATTCCAAAGACAGAAGCATACCACAGCATCTCCACCAGCTAAAGCACATGGAAATAGTTTATATTTAAACAGAAACAACTTGCACACCTTAAAATACCTCCATATTACGAGTACAAAACAAGCAAATAATACTGCTATGATAAAGTAATGAAAATAATAAGAGTTTATACCACTTCTGCAATTCACACTACATGTGTCAAAAATCAAATTTGGCTGTAAATAAATAGAAAAAAGTGTTTTTGTCTTCCAAATGGTATAGCAATGTGTACGTGATAAATTAATTTCTTGTTTTCTACTGAATGGTAGAATGATAGGCAGCTTGCACCTATTTTTTTTATCAACTACTTGAACACAACATTCGGCTGCAAGCAAGCTGTAGATTTCTGTCTGGCTACCACATGATGGAGTTACGTGAACACCATTCAGCTCCCTGCTTTCATCTTTACGACTCTTTCCTTCGTTCCCTCAAGTCTCTATGGTGTTTCAGTGCTGTATTCTCCGGGAACAACAGGAGGGGCTCCTCTGGTGAATTCTTCTCCTGTACTCTATGGTTGCTACCGCAAGAAGTCTACAGGCAGCCTCAGGACTAGCAACAACAGCTGGGTAGTAGCAGCAGCAGCAGCTTTATCCTGCCGGCTTCAGAGCGGTGTGTGCAGCGTGTATTGAGCGAGCGACTCCAGGTACCCAGCAGCGCATCTCTCTGGTAACTTTGTGCGTCTTTGTTCCCCTGATTAATTCATAGCTTCTCTCCATTTGCAGCTCCAGCTGTTCTGCTTTAGGTGCTTTGCTGTTGCTGGTAACCAGTTGTATATTCTCTGCATGGAGAGATTTTCACAAACGGCTGTATCAGCTAAAAGCTGCCTGTGTGACATTGTGATGCTGAGGACTGGGGAAGCAGAGGGGTTCTACAGCATCATCCCATGTTGTAGCTTGTAAGTGTACAGACTGGTGACAAAGGGATCTGACTATGTAGATATACAAATACAATATTGCATTTGTCTGTCCACCTGTATATAATTGTTTCTTGTTATTCCATCCCATATAGTTTGTTTTATTGTAGATACAATAAAACCTTTATTCCCTTTTTCCATGTTGTTGTTTGATATTGCTATGCCTTTATATTATTTTAACAGTTACTGTTGATGTAAGATTCTGTTTACAGACCCTGACCTGTCCAGTGAAAATTACCTCCTCCCTCTCCTATTAGTCCAGTGTTTAAAGGGCCGTTCACACTGGAACGGTTTACTAGCGATTGCAGCAGTGCTTTCAATCGCTGGTGATCGCCAGTGTTTTGAAAAGCGCTATTGTAATGTAAAGTGTATGGCAGTGTTCACACTGTAGCATTTGCCAGCGATTTGCTGAAATCACTAAAGCAGCGCATGCAACATTGATCAGTGATTTTGGAGCGATTGAATTTTAATACTTTCCCATATAGTGAAAAATTGCTGGAAAACCACTTCGCAAAGCACTAGCAATTTTGCTAGCGTTTTACGATTCCCAGAATGAATGAGGCTTTTCTCTGCTTTATTTTGGTGTGTACCACTCAATGGAAGCTTGCCTTACTGAGTACTCCTGGTATAGGGCGGATTATCTCATCTTTTCAGTAGAGCAGCACAAGGGAAGCAGGAAATTTTGCGGCTAGTGGACGATTTGGGCAAAGCAGAAATATGGGCGTCTGATAAGTATCGGTTTCAACATTAGAACATTAAAGTTTCTGAAATATGTTTCGGTTTTGAAACATGCAACGTCTTAGGGTTAGGCACCATTGGTGGGGGGGAGGGTGTCTTAGGGGTAGGCACCAAAAGGGGGATCCTAGGGTTAGGCGCCAAGGGAGTGTTCTGTGTGAGAGTGAAAGGTGAAAATAAACTGATGAGAAACAATTGTATCGATCCTCCTTTTCCTAAAATTAACGTTTTTAGATATCCCCACTTTTACTGTTTCATTGTCTCTGCTCAATGACACATTCATTGAAGTATGCCAGAGCTGAAATGTATGAACTGTTGACCCTTTTTTCTCTTCCCTGCTCTCAGAAGCCATTTCCTCCTAGGAAAATGTATGGTTTTAATTCCTTATCAGCGAGGGTTACGCTATAGTCCGACCCAGTTCTTACCAGGACAGAAACTGTCACTTGTATACCTGATGTTTAACTCCTTCAAATGAGAGAGAAAAAAAAAAGGAACACAGCATAGTTATTTGTGTGCTTGTTACTGTATATACACATGTCTATCTCATCATGTCACATGTCACCTTGTGTATCTTATTAAGTGTACTTGAGACAAATACTGTCCCAGGATTTATACTTACCTGGAGCTTCCTCCAGCCCCCTTCAGGCTGTGCGGTCTTTTATGGCCCGTTTCCACTTGTGCGGTACGAATCGCCGCGGTAAAAATTTGCATGAAAATTCGCATGAATGACGCTGTATGCGAATTTAACCATGGCAGTGCCGGTGTGCATTTCCATTGATTTCCATGCGAATTCGCCAGCAAATTCGCATGAAAATTCACATACCAAAGCAGCAGGCGATTTCCCTATTAAATACATTAGCGGCGATTCGCATGCATTCCACACGCAGGCGAATTCTGAGGGCTCTGCCGTGCAGAAAAACGCTCAGGAAAACTGACAAGTGGAAACAGGCCCATCCACTTGTATTGGCTGTGCGAATCTGCATGCAGGAAACGCATGCAGATTCGCGATAGTGGAAACGGGCCCTTACAGTCTTCCTGGGCTACTCCGGTCCCCCGCTTGATGGCCTGGTACATTGGCTCAGTCGCTCTTCATCGCGCCTGTGCGTGTGACCGGCAGTGTTCTGCGCCCCAGGTAAGTATAAATCCTAGGACAGAATTCATCTCGGGTTCCATTTAAGTAAACCTGAGGTGAGAGTAATGTGGAGGCTGCCATAACTATTTCCTTTTAAACAATACCAGTTGCCTGGCAGTCCTGTTAGGCCCCTTTTCAGTGGACAGTTGAACTGTGTGCTCAGCAAGCAGTTGTGAGGCCCAGTGCACACCAAAACCGCTAGCAGATCGTCAAAACGCTAGTGGTTTTGGGAGCAGAGAGCCGATATTTGCCGGGTGCACACCAAGCGGATTTTGTATGTGATCCGCCGGCCGCATCAGCATCCGCGTGGCTAATGTATCTCTATGGGCTGGTGCACACCGGCGGTTTGAGGTTTTAAGCAAACCGCAAACGTGCAGCAAGAGGCACGTTTGCGGCTTGCTAAAAACCTCAAACCGCCGGTGTGCACCAGCCCATAGAGATACATTAGCCACGCGGATTTTCAAGCGGATGCGGACGGCGGATCCGCCCAGTGTGCACTGGGCCTAAGAGTTTGAGAGGCATTTCACTGCGATCCACTGTCGGTGGTAAAGAGGCCTAAATCTTCTGGCATCAGCTGTGTCTGAGTGACAAACCAGAAACAAGCATGGGTTAATTAGTCAGAGCACCTTATCTGCATGCTTGTTCAGGGTCTACGGCTAAAGGGGCATACAGACATGCGACTAAAGTCGTTGGTAACGAACGACTAACGATCGTTTATAACGACGATCGTTACAAAATAACCGCTAACGATCGTTAAGGGTAACGATCAGCGACTGAAGTCGTTGCAAACTGGAAATCCGTCCTGGCGGATTTTTTGTAACGACGATCGTTAGCAAAAGTACGTGTGTATGCTGATCGTTACAAAAACGATCGTTCGTTAAGTACCGTACATGCGCAGACAGAGAGAGAGAGACAGAGAGATGTATATAGATATATGTATATAGATATATATATATATATATATATGTATATATAGATGTAGATAGATGTATAGAGATATATAGATATATGTTGACATAGATAGAGATATATCTATCTATATCTCTCTCTCCCTGTGTATATATATATATATCTGTACGCAACTTCCTCTTTCCTACTGGCCATTAACAATGACGTTCGTTCCGGGTTCATTGATCTGAATAACGTTTAGCATACTAGATGCGCTGCATCATACGTTCGTCACTTCCGCATCGTTCGTTCGGAAACGATCTGATCGTTTCCCACTTTCAACACCTCTTTACTAACGACCTTTTCATTTCTCTCCTTAATTGATCGTTCGTCGTTGCTTACGAACGATCGTTATCGCATGTCTGTACGTAGCTTTAAAGTATTTGAGGCAGAGGATCAGCGGGACAGCCAGGCAATTTGCATTGTTAAAAAAAGAAACATGATGGCAGTCTTTATATTACTCTCACCTCAGAATCACTATAAAGTGGGTAACGCTCTTTGGTGATCAGTAAAGTAGCAGGCACACTGATTGTTCATTTATGGGCTTGTGGAAAACTTGGACACTTATAAGAGTGATATAGTCCTGCTGATTGCTGATTTATAATTATGGCACTCGTCTCTTTACTGCTGATAATTATTGGCAAAAGTGGCGATCAAGGGAAACAGGTCAATACTTATAAAAGTGGTTATTAATTATGTTGATTAATATGACAAACTGTAGATCTCCAGTAAGATGCCATTATTTCTGCATAAATAACACTTTTCTGGCAATTTGCAGATTTCAACTTTTATAAATAGGCCCTTATGTGATTTTTCAGCTGCCATAAGAATTCAGAATGGAGCCTTGCCATAAAAGCATGTTTTCTGCTTTGGACAATATGTGACAGTCGCAATAAAAAAAAAAAGATTCTCCATCAGATCAGAGAGGAGCAATTGGTTTATCGCCTTCCACCACTCATTTTCCATTTACATTTTAACAGACGTATGGCCTATGAATTGATTGAGCTACCTCCATCACTAACTTTGTAGTGAGCTTTATGGCCCAGCTGTACCCTTCTCCCTCTGCATGCTTGATAAAACCTACTGCCCTTCCTGATCACATTTAATCCAGGGTCACACTTAGGGCCCATTCACACTAGCTAGCTCTTACGTTTTGCGTGGGTGGTTTGTACCGTGATTAGCGTGGTAAAATCACTGTACATTCTCACGATTCCCGAGCGATTGCTATCAGCGATTTTTTTTTTTTTTTTTTTTTTTTTTTGCCCTGTATCACGATTACTCCTGAATTGCGGCAAAATGCTGCAAGCAATGGGTTTAGTGATTGCTGATAATCGTAAATCACCCGCGATCGGTGGCAATCGTGGCAGTGAGATCACTGCCATTATGTTTGTATTGTGCTAGCGCTTCGCTTCGGATTACCTGGAATCACCCACTAATCGCCTGAGAACGAGTTTTCCCCGTAGAACATATTCAACTCATGTGATTCTGCTACGTGTGACCCTGGCCTTTATAGTTTAGTTGAAATCAGTTTTCTGTGATCCTAATTGATTGATTTTCTGTTTGTATGTTTCAACAAATCGTAAATCTAACGTTTGAAAAACAGTATGGTGGATAGGGTTCTTTAGTTATGTGGTTTTAGGTAACCTAAGATGGATGCAGCTTTAGTGAGCAGCAGCTGCTCAAAAATAGAAGTGAACCAAGCAGCGCTGAGTCAGTTGGTTAGTTAAGCAGCCCATACACTCAGCCGATTTTCTGGCCGACCGATCGATCGCGATCGATCGATCGATCGCAAATCGGTTGGTCAATCGACCGATCGACGGCCGATTTCGATCGATTTCGATGGATTTCCATCGAACTAGCAGGGTGGAAAATTTAGGTCGATCTGATGAGATTGCTTATCAGTTTGCATTGGCCTTAATGGAAATCTGATGGCAAAAAAATGCCATCAGATCGAATTTCAACAGATTTCAAACTGAAATCTATTGGAATTCTATCCTGGTAAAAAATGTTCTAAAAACGCATCAGATAGATCATCAGATGCATTTCTTATCTGTCTGCTGCCAATCTGACGAGTGTATGGGCACCTTTAACAGCAACCGGCTAATTGGATTGAACCTTTTTTTTTGTTTGTTTTGTTTTTTTTGTTTGTTATTATGGAGTGTTAATGACCATTTCCAGAGATTCTGGAACTCGCTGTCTACATTGCATGCCCCCACACTGCCTTGGGCTACCTCTCTGGAACTATTGAAGAAAATGCCTTATTTATAGTTTTAAAGCAGCAATCATGTGACAGCATTTTCCTCCAGCTAGCTCTGCCCATGTATCAAGGTGGACAAAGCGTCCCAGGATAATGACTCAGCTCCTCTATTCTCCCTGCAGTGGTAAATGGGAATGGGGGAGGCGGTTAAACTGGCAGGGGTCTGGATAGTGTCATAGATTACCTGGCAGTTCAAGGGAGGGCGGGGGGGGGGGGGGGGGGTTTAAACTGCCAGGGCTCTGGACTGTGTCACAGATTACCTGGCAGTCCAGGGGGTGGGGTAGGGTTTAAACTGTCAGGGCTCTGGACTGTGTCACAGATTGCCTGGCAGTCCAGGGGGTGGGGTAGGGTTTAAACTGTCAGGGCTCTGGACTGTGTCACAGATTGCCTGGCAGTCCAGGGGGTGGGGTAGGGTTTAAACTGTCAGGGCTCTGGACTGTGTCACAGATTGCCTGGCAGTCCAGGGGGTGGGGTAGGGTTTAAACTGTCAGGGCTCTGGACTGTGTCACAGATTGCCTGGCAGTCCAGGGGGTGGGGTAGGGTTTAAACTGTCAGGGCTCTGGACTGTGTCACAGATTGCCTGGCAGTCCAGGGGGTGGGGTAGGGTTTAAACTGTCAGGGCTCTGGACTGTGTCACAGATTGCCTGGCAGTCCAGGGGGTGGGGTAGGGTTTAGACTGTCAGGGCTCTGGACTGTGTCACAGATTGCCTGGCAGTCCAGGGGGTGGGGTAGGGTTTAGACTGTCAGGGCTCTGGACTGTGTCACAGATTGCCTGGCAGTCCAGGGGGTGGGGTAGGGTTTAAACTGTCAGGGCTCTGGACTGTGTCACAGATTGCCTGGCAGTCCAGGGGGTGGGGTAGGGTTTAAACTGTCAGGGCTCTGGACTGTGTCACAGATTGCCTGGCAGTCCAGGGGGTGGGGTAGGGTTTAAACTGTCAGGGCTCTGGACTGTGTCACAGATTGCCTGGCAGTCCAGGGGGTGGGATAGGGTTTAAACTGTCAGGGCACTGGACTGTGTCACAGATTGCCTGGCAGTCCAGGGGGTGGGATAGGGTTTAAACTGTCAGGGCACTGGACTGTGTCACAGATTGCCTGGCAGTCCAGGGGGTGGGGTAGGGTTTAAACTGTCAGGGCTCTGGACTGTGTCACAGATTGCCTTGCAGTCCAGGGGGTGGGGTAGGGTTTAAACTGTCAGGGCTCTGGACTGTGTCATAAATTGCCTGACAGTTCCAGGGAAGTGGGAGGGGTTAAACTGCCAGGGCTCTGGACTGTGTTATACAATGCCTGGCAGTCTAAAGGTGCCCATACACTCGTCAGATTAGCAACAGATAGAACGTCAGATGAATTTTTTATCTATCTGATGTGTCTTTAGAACATTTTTCACTAGGATAGAATTCCAATAGATTTCAGTTTGAAATCTATTGAAATTCGATCTGATGGCATTTTTTTACCATCAGATTTCCATTAGGGCCAATGCAAAATGATAAGCAATCTCATCAGATCGACCTAGATTTTCCACCCTGCCAGTTCGATGGAAATCCATCGAAATCGGCCGTCGATCGGTCGATTGGCCAACCGATTTGCAATCGATCAATTTTGATCGATACGATGGCCAGAAAATCGGCTGAGTGTATGGGCCCCTTTAGTATGGCTGCAGAAGAGAGCATTTGTTGCATGACCACCATGTAAAACCAGACATGAGATTTTAGTTGTTTTTTTTTTTTTTTAATTCCTGCCTGCTCCTATGTGGCTCAGGAGCAGGCAGGAAATTTGCAGTACTCAAGTCCATTGAAGACAGTGAAATAAAACATCAAAAGTTAGGAGCCAGATCTAATTTTTGAAGAGCCTTGTCTAACTAGTTCTAAAGTTTGGACTTAACATGATACAAATGAAATGATGAATTTTGCGCTGAGTTAAATTCTCCATAAGGGCTTGCTTTTCTGCTATCAGTATTAACGTGACTATTAGCCTCAGACCATTACTACAGAGTACAAGGTCTCAAGAGACACAGTGTGCCTTGTTTACAGTTATCTTTAATAGATGCTGTGTAATGCCAGCAGGGACATCCTTCCATAGATGTTATCTGCTCTGTGCATTATCCTTGAATGGATGGCCATGACCCTAAAATGAAAAATAAAAAGGATTATTATGTTTCCATCAAGTACAGCACATTAGACTTTGCATATTGTAGTACCTGGGTATAAACATGCAGGAAAACATAAAAGCATGAAGCACAAAGTACCAATTTGTGGTACTGCAAATGTATCTGTAGCCAACTGTGATGAATGTAAATCATAAAATGTTTTATTATATAAACACTGGGCTCCCATAGTACATAATTAAAAATAAAAGCCAAAACTAAAATACAAAAGGCATAACCATGTAAAAAATAGAATTTTTAACTTACGACCTTGGATAAACTCTCTCATACAGAATTAAATATTTCAATATCTTAGATTTTATTAAAAAAAAAATTATATCTAATGAAAATCGATTACAAATAAAAGGTGCCCATTAGCAGTACACGTTTTAGCAAACAATCATTTTCAAAATCATCATTCAGACTGAAAAAAAATCATTTTTAATCGAGCCACACAATTTGCAGTGATATCTCCACCACTTATCATAGTAGCTAGGAAAAAAATGATCATTTGATTGAGGAAACGATCAGTAATGCAATCGTTCAGGATCAGCTTCTCTGTTTTCATGCAATCTGAATTCTCTGATCCAAAATACAATTCTTCTCTAAAATTTGTACTGTTGATGTAAAACTGAAGAACATTTAAAAACCTTACCTATGTAGAGGGCAAGCTCTGGATCCTATTGAGTCTTCCCTCTCCCCTCTCTGTGCCCTCATTCTGAGTGTTTCAGAGTGATCCCTAAGATGGTCAGCTCCCTACTGCATGAGTACTCACTCACTTGCGCAAGTGCAGTACGGAGCAGCCCATCTTTTTGAGCACTCGGGTTCCTGAAGCCTTCCAAGGGCTCACGGAGACAGCGTACCTTTATTGGGTAATGGAATGGAATGAGGCGCCGAGAGGGGACTGGGAAGGCTCAATAGTGTCCAGAGCCTTCCCCCTCCATAGGTAAGTATCAGACTTTTCTCTCTCTTTTTTTTTTTTTTTCACTTCAGATTTGCTTTATTAAGCACCTTTCGGCACTCCTGATGATTAGTATTATTTTGTATTTATATAACACTAGAGCATGTACAGAGAATAATGTATATAGTAAAGTCACTTGCATATGTTTTATTAATTGAACATTAACTGGAAAATGCTTTTCTTTACTAAACTGACCGTCACAGTCAACTTGTACCAGAGCCATCACAGCTACCCCCCTACCTACCCCTAACATTAACCTACCCCCTACCTACACTTAACACCTAGGATACCATTGTTATGCAGATGAAACACAACTGTATCTGTCCTTCAAGCCTGGCACCCAAGACCCATCAGCATCCATAAATGCATGTCTTGTGGATTTACAAAATTGGATGAACACCAACTGGCTGTGGCTGAACTCTGACAAAACAGGTGTTGGTGGCAGGTGGTTCACACATGATGGATAAAGTTCAAAACGCTCACCACCTCAAACTAACAATTGGGGGAGATACCGTACAGTATAAAGACTCTGTGCAAAACCTTGGGGTGATCCTGGATGGAAATCTAATACTCAGACAGCAGGTATCAGCTGTCGTCAAGTCTTCCTTCTTCCATCTAAGAAATCTAGCGAAAATCAAACACCTTATCCCAGCTGAAGACCTACCTACCCTGGTTCATGCATTTGTATCCTCCCTCCTAGACTACTGCAACGCCCTGTTCATCGGATCTACAGATAAGGTTCTGCGCCCCTTACAATTAGTACAGAATGCTAAAGTCAGACTCCTAGCCAATGCCCCCCGCAGCTCACACATCACCCCAGTACTGCAAACTCTTCACTGGTTGCCAGTAAAATGGAGAATCAATTTTAAGATCTGCCTGCTACCATTTAAGACTCTAAACCACATGGGACCCAAATACATAGCGGAACTTTATGCCCCTCCACGCACCCTCCGCTCTGCCAACAAGATGAAGCTGGTTACTCCCAGGATACACTTAACATTTGGTGCCCGGGCCTTTTCCTATGCAGCCCCTACTCTATAGAACTCACTTCCACAATCAGTACGAGAGGCTGCTTCTCTGGACAGCTTTAAAAAAAAAGGCAAAAAACTCACCTCTTTTCCCTAGCCTTTGAGACTGCATAATGCAGGGTCACAGCGCTTTGAGTCCCCAGGGAGAAAAGCGCTATAGAAATATTATTGTTATTGTTAACACTAACCTCCCACCGTCTATGCCTAAGACTAACGTACCCCCTACCTATGCCTAACACTTTCTTTCAACCATCTATGCCTAACAGTAACCTACCCCTATATACCCCAAATACTAACCTCCCACCATCTATTCCGAACACTAACATACTCCCTACCTACGCCTAACACTAACCTCCTATCGTCTATGCCTAAAACTAACCTCTTTGAAACCATTAAATTGTTTTACCACAATAAGATAAAGTAACCAGGAGCAACTCACTTGTAGCAGTAAAAACTTCATAAACTTTAATCCAACAATCTTCTTAGAAAAAACAGCAGCAATAAAAAAAATAAGTAGAAAATGCTTATCAGCCCATACAGCTCAGTATACAGAAGAAGATATACAGGATGTGCGGAGGAGTCATGGTCGACGATCGCTTCGCCCCGCCATAGGGGCTTTATCAAGACCTAATGTACAAGTTGACAAACCACTTTTTGTTTTCTTTTGGGTTTTCTATTTGTATTCTTTTTTTAACCAGTCCTTGCTGTGATCTAATGTGACCCAGTTAAATATTGCAACCTTTTATCAATTAACAGTAGGCAGTTCTTTAAATATTCTAGTCCAGGTTTGCTGGATCCTTTAGGCTCACTACTTCTATTTCATCCTTGGAGAACAGGTGATAATAGTATTGTATATAATGGTATAGTTATTCTTTCTCACTAGTCACACTGGCTTACCTACTAGGGGATCAGCAGAAAAGCTTGGAAGAAAATCAAAGTGCTCCCATTAGAGATTTATTACCTCCTGGAGCAGCTAGAGGCCATTTGTATGTTTTCAAACACCAGCTGTGAATCAGATGTTACTGATTGGGGATTGGGCAATGAACCATTATACCAACGTCTAGTATTACTCCTTTGTGAAGTTCACCCATAGCTTTGCTGGGACCCCCAATGTTAACATTGAACTATCCACAGTTTTGATTTTAGGGCCAATGATCATGGTCAGCAGATGGTAGACCAAGGCTGATCTTTGGGGTTTTAGAAAACATCCTGCTTCTTGAATACCCTATAAAGATCAACATTAAAAAATAAATAAATGCTTATCCCTACAGTCATTTAACCACTGACCAGCTCTTCCTGGTTTCTTTTCACCTGTTCTGGAGGTTGAGCAACATGTCAACATGTCCCAAGTCAATGATGCAGCACTCCTGCAGTGCTATATGAGTTGGAATTTGCAGGCCTCATCCACTTCACCACATTTATATGGGTAAATGTACAGTAGTATATTCCATGATGATCATGATGACCGGAGATGGATTTCACAAAACTGTGTGCTCAGTCTTGTGCAGTAGGCATTTACGGATTTTTTTATTTCATTTAACAAGTCTTCTGGTTGTATTCAGATGAGAGAAAAGTGAAGGCACGCTGTGTTTTTCCTACATTCTGGAATTAGGCTGTAAAATATGTTTATACATATGGTGCTCAGTGCACTCAGTGCAAAAGACCCACCAGTGCATCTAATGTTTCTGAACATTTGAGAACTGTTTTTACTGCTTCCATTTAACTCTATGGGTTTCCAACCTCTTAAGGATGTTTAAACCTGCATATTCTAAAGCCTCCTTTTCAGTGCTGCACATCATACCATTTTTATCATTTTGTTGTGACCTAAAAATATGAAAATGGGAGAATAATATTACAAGGATGATCAGAAAAGAGTAGATAATAGGACTGGTTTAATCTCACAACTTAATAGCAAAAGATCGATCGTACCATTAGACCTGCAAGGACCATTGTGTGAAACTTAAATGTCCATTCAGTTTCAGCTGTGGGCATTTCTCCAAATAACTCACCTCTCTAATCAGTATCAATTTTCTTTCAATTGACAAAGTATAGTTCTGTCCACTTGCTGATTATGAAATCTCTTATGATATGACAGTGGAAGTGTCTCATTCCCCTTATGTGTCCTGCAAAAATGTTCTCCGTTCTCATTTTAAAGTATCCTTTTAATCTGCCTGTGTATAGTTAGTGACATTGTGTATGGTAAATTTGCCTTTCTACTACTGCAAGTAATCTCATCTAACTCACAGGCCCAGTGCTCAAATGTTACTTTTTCAGTTAAATGAGGCTTACACAGCTAAACATCCCTATTGTAAAAAATGCCAGATGACTTGAAGCAGTCCTGCAAACTCTGTGGAAGGAAGAACTGCTTTGCACAGTATCAACCCGCTATTCAAACTCCAAAGGGACGGCTCTGTCTGAGTAAATAACAGCCTGCACATCTGTAAACTTGTGCTGTAGGACATGCCAGGTAAAGGGGCTCCTCAGGTATTTGTATATTCTGGCGTAAAAGACAGATAAGACGACTCAAAAGTGTCATCTTATAGGGCAGGTACTGAAACTTCCAAGCCGGACTGGAGTATCTGCGTTTGCCGCAAACGGTGGGGAGAGCTAAAAACGTCCGAGGCCGCATCCCCACCATATGTGGTGACAGTATGAAGGCAGCAAGGGCGGTGCTGTACAAATATGGTAGAAGAAAATACACTCACCAGGATTTGTGGAAAGATGTGACTTAACGTAGTCCCGATGATGAGGTGAGGGGGCACCTCACTGGGAAGGTGTAAGTGAAGGGTGGAGCAAGCTGCAGGCATCCTGGATGCCCAGGGTATGGAAAAAAAGGCACTGTGCCCAGAAAAACACGCCTCTTTCACCCGTCTGGCCTGCCCTTGTATCCTATTCCTGTACCTCCTTCTCTGCCACTCAGATCTCACTCTTGAGCACTGCAGTGAAGCGGCGCAGGTGTGCATGTGCGAGATCTGAGTGGCAGAGAAGGAGGTAATGGTATACAAGGGCGGGCCAGATGGGTGAAAGAGGCATGTTTGCGCTACCACTCTGATAGTCTTGGAGATGGGGATAGCTGACCATTCCAAGCAGGCTTTGTATACAACAACCAGCCAATTGCTGGTAAGGTACATCGCTTGCTGTGATTGCCGGGTTGTTGTATGCTGGGTACCACATACAGTACAGCACCAATATCTGTTCCAGTTTGTACAGTATAGCACCAGTACATACAGTACTGTATACAAATGTCCAAGAGTCAAGAGGGGTAGTCTTATAGGGAGAGTATATCCTAAAATGTATATTTTAACTGGAAAAGTGGGGGGGTCGTCTTATACGCTGGAATATATGGTAATTTATTTTTAATTACAAATCTTGTACACAAGTTTAACCAGGCTCTGCCATTGAGTCTCTACACAAGGAAGGTAAACACTGATCTGGCCTTTAAGTCAACTGATCATTTTACAGTCTTTTTACTGTTTTCACATTTTGAAAAACTAACAGTAATGTAGTTAAAGCGGACCCTAAAGAAACATTTTTTTAAATTAAAAATATTTAGTTGCACCACTCTGACACATACAAAGATAAATAAACACTCCTTCAAACCTATGAGCATTTCAGTGCATGCTTTTCACCCTTCTCTTTTCATAGCTAGAGTTATACTGGGGGCAGCCATTAGCAATTGCTCCATTGCCAGACACCATCTACTCCACCAGTTTGCCGGATTTTGTCCAGCAATTTGAAAGGAATTGAGGGGTTCCACCAATAAATGTAAAATATTTTATATTTGTCATCATGCAGCTGAAAAAGAGCTGCTATTTATTATTATAATTTAGAAAATAGATTTTATTTCTGAAATCGTGTATTTTTAATTTGAGTCCACTTTAATTTGATTGAAAAAAGACATCTGCCCATCAAGTTCAAATTCACACAAATGGCAAAGTGTACCTGAGACAGGGGGAACAAGAGGATTTTTACTTACCTGGGACGTCTTCCAACCCCCTGTAGTCTGTCAGCTCCTGCGGTGTCCTCCTGGTCCCATCCGTTATGCTGCTGTAACCCCTGTTAAAGTCCATATGACTGGCTGAGTCATGGGCTACTGCGAGCCACTTATGACAGGTGGATCTCCGGTTTACTTAAAACCCCAATTGCTGAGGTTGAACGGGAGCATTTGCAACCACAAGCATGTCAATGGTTGACACATGGTTTAGTTACTGCCCAGTAAAAAATGCAGCATCCAGGCGCAGCTCCCATCCACTCATATGCACATGCACATTGCAAATGTCTAGCAAATGAGCAACAGACAAGCGATTATAAAACAGTAATTTTGACAGTACTTTTTCACTTACTTTGAGTGCTGAAAAGTTATTTTAAACAGAAGATGAAAAATAATCAACCAGGAGGAAGCTTAGGAGAAAAAGTGTATTGAACAAGGGCCTGTTGAATGATGTTAATATACAGTGGTATTATTTATGTGTAATTTAGGGCATAACAACAACTGGTACTTTATGCACATTATCCGACTCAATGTTGCCCTGATGCAGTAAAGCATGGCAATAACACCATGACTGTGGGCATGATGTTTCTATTTTATTAAGCTGTGTTACCTTTGCACCCATTCTGTTGGGTTCCATGTCTCCCAGGAGGTTCCATTTTTGACTCGTGGGTCCACAGAACATTATCCCAAAAGTTTTCTGGGTAAGCAAGGTTTATGTTTAAGCAGATATTAAATGAGCATTTATGTTTCTAATGTTTAGCAGTGATATTTACCTTACAGCTCTCCCATGGGAAGCATAACTGACCAGTGTCTTTTTAATGGGGGACACATGCACAATGACATTATGAAGAGCACGCAGTTCCTTAATTTTATTTTTTTTTTAGTATCTCATGTGACCGCTACATTTTTATTGCACTCTACGAGTAATATTACTAGGGAGGCTTTTACTGGGCAGATTTTCCACTATTGCAGATTTTCTTAATAGGCTCCATAATGGTCTGTTTGAAAAAAGTGTCTCGCCTGTACAGTGGCTGGGGATACATTCACACTGTGTGATTAGAAAAGAAAGTTACAAATAACATTTATCTGAAGTCTGTACAAAGCTTTAGGCAGCAATGAATGTTCTTGTTGGGCAAAGTATGAAGGATAGTGGTAGAGCCTCAGCTTGCAGTGCACATATTTCAGACAGTTGTTTTGGTGGATGCAGGGGTATACAGTAATGGGCCCTAGGTAGTGGGGTCCTAAAGATTATTGTATAATGGGCTGTAAAGGGGCTCTGATGGTTTACTTTGTATGAACCCCAGAAACAAATATGAGGTTTTGAGGTTTAGAAAATGTTATAATTGATATGTAAGCTGAACATTTTTATCTAATTAAACTCATACAGGAATGTGTCAAAGGTTAGGTTTTGTGAACTTTCATATGGGGGTGCATGCTGAAATACTGTGCAAGGGAGCTCAACATTCACATTTGGAGAACAATATTCAGTACTTGCCACTTCACTCAGATGTCCGCATTCAAAAGTACGCCAAACTGACTGCATTATATTTTTAATGAAAAAAAACATTTTTAGCTTTTCATGTCTTATCCTTTTACTCTTGTTTCTAAAGCAACGTGTTTAAAATATTCTCATGTTTCCTTGTTGTTGTTGGCTAGGAGGTGTAATGAGATACTGGCATGGAAAAATTCAAAATGAAAATGAAGAAAATGAAAGTCAAACATAAAGCTAAAGGAACAACAAACATAAAGCTTTAAGAAAGGTAACATAATTATGAAAAACCATTTTGGTTTGTTTCCTAATTTCTCCGTAGCTGTGTAGTTTATTTGTTTTACTATACCTATGGCAAAATGTAAAGAAATATTTATCATTGTTTCTCAGAGGTTATGCTATAGGTACATTATACAGAATATTAGACACCAACTCTACAGACTATAACTCTACATGGACTGGCAGCACTTGACAGATTTGTCTTTTTTTTTTTTTTTTTTATTGTTTTTAATTCCTGTTCATGCCATCTAGTTAATGCTGCTTCATTTCTAAACCCCATTTGATTTGGCAAATCCTAGGTATAGAAGTCTTATCTTTTTTTCTCTTATGTAATTTGCCTGATTTCTGGCCTTTTAATTTTTAGGATATCATGGAGACTGGTGGTCTACCTCTTGAACTGTGGCGCCTGATTTTAGCCTACTTGCCTTTGCGGGACCTTGGGCGGTGTGGCTTAGTCTGTCGATCTTGGTATGACCTCATAATAAGCCTGGACAATACAAGATGGCGCCAGCTTTGCCTGGGATGTGTGGAGTGCAGGCATCCTAACTGGCCTATTAGGCCCGAAGTAGAGCCAAAATCCTGGAGAGAGGCTTTCAAGCAGCATTATGTAGCATCAAAAATCTGGGCTAAGAATGCTCAAGATCTTGAGTCCTCAAATTGTTTATACCTCTTTAGGAGGAAGAAGGATCGTAGAGTCCTTTATGTTGGTAATGGCTGTGAATACGAGACCCTTAGGGCAGCTCTAGCCTCGGCTAATGTTTATGACCGTATCATGCTCCAGCCAGGTGTGTATGAAGAACAAGCTGAAGTAGTTCTAAGAAACCCTGTAGAGATCATGGGCCAAGGAAAGCTTGGTGATGTGGCATTACTTGTTTGCTTTGACCATCAGTGTCCAACATCTCGCCTATGCAACTTGGTGTTCATGCCATCTTGGTTCACACCAGTAATGTACAAGGTAAGTTCAATTTTATCGAGGTATAATATGAGACAATATATTTATACTGTACATTTTTTTACTTTGTATTTTTGTATGCTTATCTATGGCTTTGAAAAATGTATAGCATTTTAATGCCATCTACATGTTCTAGCGCTTGAAAAAACTTGTTGCTCTCTCACTTTGACCCTAATTCACTAAATGTTACAGAGAATGTGCAACCAAGTCATAAACCCATGTTAAACCTCAAATATCTACACTGTGTGCATAACGCAAGTTACTCTATTTGCGCAAGGCTTGCTAACCTATGCATGCTGTCTGCCCCCTATAAACATTAGTGAACAAGCCCTCAGTAACCCACAGAAATACAGTAATTATCTCCGATAACTTACTTGAACTATTTTCACAGAACTCTAGCTACACTGGAATTTTCCACACTTTTACCATCTCAACTACAGGGTCAGTAGTAGCATTCATTCATCAATATCATTATCATTATTTGTCTGGTATTCAGTTGAAACAACAGTAAAAACATGGTTATATTTTTGGTTAAGGTGGGGATAGATTCGAATCAATTTCAGGTTTGTGTTGTCTGGCACTTGATTGACATCATTTTCCCTTAACGCCTTTGTTGTGGATTAACCTTAACAGGTACCAACATTTTTATATTAGTTTGATGGTAGAAAGCAAATATTCATATTAGGTTTTTTATTGCTGTCTGGGCCCCGATTTAGCACACTTCCTCTCTTCCTGTCTGAGTAATTGTTGCCACATACAACAGTAATTGTTGAAAAATCTTTGCATTATGAACCCAGACAGAAATCTATATATCTACTCGGCAGTTGTAAGTATGCACGTTGTGAACTTACAACTGCCACCTTCTGTGCTTACAACAGTAGGGAAGGAAATGAGAGTGGGTGCGTGCATGGAGGGTTCTTGAAAAGAATCGGGGGATTACTGGTAAAATCTAAGATTGGGCAGTGTGGTGGAGTAGTGGTTTGCAATCTTGCCTGCAGCGCCAGAGTCCCTGTTCAAATCTGTGCCAGAATACTTATCTGCATGCTGTTAACTGTCAGTCCTCCAGATGATGTGCAGTACTTTTGGTTGTATCTTCTCAATTCCCAGAATTGTCTTTCTGAATAGAGGGTGTAGGAAAACACAAACCAGCACATTTTAAACAACTAAAACAAATTTAAACCACAGTTCCAGAAACAAAAGTTTAATATTTTTTTAAAACCTCACTTTAGATTTTTATTGCTATAATATCCCCATCTGGAAGACTTTTTATCACTTCTTGTTTAGATGGGAAGTGGAGACGTCTCTCACAGACTGACAGAGACAGAAACAAAAGTTATTATGCTGTGGAGATATAAATAGCAATAAACTTCCCAAAAGTTTTGAATACCTCTCCACGGCATTCAATGCTGTGAGGGAAAGAAGTATTAGAGCCAATGCTGACTTTCCTTGTTTTCTGACCATGACAAGACCAATGTATAATTGTAAAGTTATTGTAGCTGTGAGAGACAGAATAACAACAAAGGAACCCTCAAACCCCGTGCCCCAATTTTAGAGCTTGATGTGCATTGTAATGAGGGAAATAAGCATTGTATCCCCTATCAAAAGATGATTTCGTACTCTGGGGCAGAACCCTTGTTGGCAATCACATAGGTCAGACATTTCTTCATCTTCTACAAGTCTGTAAGTTTTTGAGGCTGATGTTTGGCAACCCACAGATTTTCGATTAGATTAAGGTCTGGAGACTGGCTAGGCTTCTCCAGGACCCTCATGTGCTTCTTTTTGAGCAACTCCTTTCTTGGCCTAGCCATGTGTTTTTGGTGATTGTCATTCTTGAATACCCATCTTCATCTTCAACCATTTTCAATGCCCTTGCTGTGGGAAGAAGGAGCTCACCAAAGATACTTGACCCCACCCATTCTCCCTTCAATGCGGTGAAGATGTACTGTCCCCTTAGCAGAAAAACACCCACAAAGCATGATGTATCCACCTCCATGTTTGATGGTGGGGATGGTGTTCTTGTGGTCATAGGCAACATTCATCCTCCTCCAAACACAGTGAGTAGAGTTGATGCCAAAGAGCTCAATTTTGAGCTAATCTTACTACAGCACTTTCACCTAGCTCTCCCCTGAATTATTCAGATGTGCATTGGCAAACTGCAGATGGGTCTGTACATGTGCTGTCTTGAGCAGAGGGACCTTGCACGTTCTGCAAGATTTGAGTTCTTCATGCCGCAGTGTGTTATCAATTGTTTTCTTGGTAACTCTTGTCCTAGCTGCCCTGAGTTAATTGACAAGTTCCCTGAGTGTAGTTCTGGGCTGCTTCGTCACCGTTCTCATGATCATTGCAACTCCATGAGGTGAGATCTTGCATGTGGCCCCAGGCCGAGTGAGATTGACAGTTATTTTGTGTTCCTTCTATTTATGAATTATCATGCCAACTGTTGTCACCTTTTCAGTCACCAAGTAAACCTTTGATAATATGTGATCTAATATGCTATGGGACACTGCAGCAATTGAGTGTGGCATTTGAGATGAACGAAGAGCCGAGAATAGAGACCGAGGATTCCTTGGGATACACTGAGGAGAATCTTTCTTTAATAGTTCCTTCAGAATAATTCACACTCATTCAGACAGTTTACTTGTTCTTCTATATGGGTGGCTTCTCAAAAGACCATCTTCACAACACATGCAGTTTCTCCCCCTCTGAACACAACCTTTCCTACCATTGCTTTCTATGGAAGGAGGGCAGCCCAAGAAGGGTATAATCCAGATAGGGAAGAGGAGTGAGAAGTGATGAAGAGCCAAGAAGTCTACTTGGAGGGGGAAAGGTCGGCTCCATGAAGCTGGCCCTCCTACAATCAGCACAAATAAAAATTCCATCATACTTGGTTCACTTAGCCCCCCTACAGCATCGCAAAGGCTGAGTGAACTTTTGACCTTTATAAAAAAACGTGAATATCTTTAAAACACTAAAAGATAGAAAGATGATTTTTTCAGCACATGCACAACACTACCCATCCATACCAGTTTCATGTCTGTAGGTTGTTGTTGGTGTATGGGGGCTGAGTGATGGTATTGTTTTGGAAATAGTAAGTGCTATTATCTTCAAAATGAAAGCAGCACAGATTTTAACTTTTCCAGCACAAATAGTCACAATCGTAGCACTTGCCAAACATGATGGAATTTTTGTTTGTGCTGATTGTATGGGGGGCAGCTTCACGGAATCGGAAAGGTCACATGATCACTGAAGTTCAGGACCACTGTAAGTGAGTATAAGATGACTTTTGAAAAGAAGAGGTCCTTCATTATGTTTGGGAGGGTAGAGGGAACAGTCTGTTGGGGAGAAATAATAATAATCCGTGAAATAAAGCTTTAATACTTTTTTACACTATTTTCTGCCTGTTTAGATTTCTACAGGCTATGTCCAATTTGACAACTGCAGTTTTGAGAATACTGAGCTGCAAATCCGTGCACCAGCAACATGCCAGATTAAATTTTGCACTTTTAATCAGTCCAGCATACATTTCCACAATGTGGCTGTCAGTGTGGTGGAGAACTGTGAATTTGTTAATAGCGACAATGCCTCAGTGACTGTTGAAGGATCACCAACGTGTGAGAAAAACTGGTCTTGCAAACACCTTTCAGCATTTGCCAAGTCAAGTACTATGCTGTGCAGTGCATCAGAGGCAACTTTGGGAAACACTGGAAGTACAGACCATGTGGCCAATGGATCGCTTGGTAGAAATTTACGGACATGTGAGATCATTGTGAATGGAGACCAAAATCAGTTACTTTCTCACTCCAAACCCCAAATACTGGATGACAAGGAGACTGAGTTAAACTGTAACTTTTACATGGGCAAAGAAGGAGAAGCAATGACATTGGAAACAGACTACAGTGATAGTGAACTGAGCACAATCAGTGAAAATGAGGATGATGATCAGTCAGTATACAAACTGTCCTATCAGTCCCATGGACTAAGTGATATGTTGACCAAATCTATTCTTTTCAAGCCACAGACCAGTGGCCTTCTCACTTTACAAAGTGATATGGCTTTGAAAAGCTTGCAACAAGAGTTGCAAAAAGACAAAGAACTTCAGCATATTGCCAGCACGATACAAGGATGTCTTGTACGGAAGTGCCTTTTCAGAGATGGCAAGGGCGGAGTCTTCATCTGCTCTCAAGGACAAGCCAGGCTGGAAGGATGTATTTTCAGGAACTTGACCTATGCAGTTCGGTGTATACAAAATAGTAATGTAAGTTATTTTAACTTGCCAGATAGTGTTCTACCAGTTATCCAGGCATTTGCATTTTCGCCAGCCATGGGTTTGAATGCTTAAAACATTCTTAGAATGCATGCACTGAATCCATATTTTGCAATTCCAAATATTTCTCCATAAATTGTCCTTCCATTTTTAATCTGCAGGTTTTTTTTTTCCGTATTCTCATTCTCTCTCTCTCTCTCTCTCTCTCTCTCTCTCTCTCTCTCTCTCTCTCTCAGCTTGATTCACTGAAGCGTGATAACTCATATCATGGGCGCGCTAGCATTTTCGCACGCAATAGCAAATTTTTGTGTGAAAATATCCGTGATTGCACGTAAACATTTTAGATTGTGCACGAAAATGCACGCTAAAATGCTAACGCGCAGTTATCACGGTTTAGTGAATCAAGCCCTCTGTGTTCTCTCTCACCCCCCCCCCCCCCCCCCCCTTCTCAGTTTCTCTCTCTCTCTCTCTCTCTCTCTCTCTCTCTCTCCTTTCTCTCTCTCTCTCCTCTCTCTCTCTCTCTCTCTCTCTCTCTCTCTCTCTCTCTCTCTCTCTCTCTCTCTCTCTCTCTCTCTCTCTCTCTCTCTCTCTCTTCCTTCTTGCTCCTCTCTCCCTTTTGCCTTTTTTTTTTTTTTTTCACTCCCTCTCTTTCATTTTATCTCTCTTTCTCTTTGTTTCTGGTTTCCCTCCTCTTTTTTTCGCTGGTTACTTTTTCATCTCTCTATATAGTTGATAAGGTATAGACTTGAAATCAGAAAAGTCATAAATGTGGCATACTAATCTTGATCGCTCCAAAAATGCTGCAGGCAGTTTGATTGTGCCCCTCGTAGGCTTCCACTGTTGCAGGGCTTTGCAAATGGTAAATCACTGCAAAATCGCTCATAATGAGCACGGCAGTTAAAGTGTTGTTATTATTTATTGTATTTATAAAGTGCCAACATATTACGCAGCGCTGGACAATAATTAGGGATACATACAATGTAAACAGTGGGTGACAGACAGAGAGGTAGCTAACACGTATACAACAGAGCACAAGGTTATATGTGCAGACGGTATAAGATGCATGATCATGTGATTGTACAGAGACCCAGAAAATCAAGTCTGAGTTAGTCCACGAGAAGGGTGACATTGGTGGGGTTGCAAGATCAAGAAGGACACACTAAGGAAGGGTAGAGACCCCTACCAAAGGCTTACAATCTGAAGGGTGGGGGGGACACATAAGGTAGGGCTGTGGAAAAGGTGCTCAGCTGAGAGAGTTAAGTGTGGTAGATGGTGGGTAGGCCATGTTAAAGCAATGTGTTTTGAGGGCTAGCTTGAAGGGGTGGGGGGGGGGGGGGGGGTTCAAGTATTTATATGGTTATGCTCTTTTGCACCATGTAGTGTTGTCTGTGTATTAATGATTAATTGCCAGTATTTATCCACAGGTTGTAATGCTAAAGAATGAAATTTGTCATTGCAAAGCATCGGGAGTTTTTCTGCGTTTGGCAGCCGGAGGTCTCATAGCTGACAACAACATCCATTCAAACACAGAAGCAGGAGTGGATGTGCGCAAAGGAGCCAACCCTGCAATACTGGTATGCCGTGCTTTCAGGTTGGAGACTCTTCACTGTCCAAGTGGAGTCTTAAAAGCACTTGAATTATAAATCTGAATGTAGTTTTATGGTATTTTTGATAGCAAAACTGTCCTATTCTAGGGAAGTAGTAGGAAAAGTCTATGATGACAATGTTCATAGTGAAAGGCTTCCTCTGTATCAGAATGTACAGTAATTTCAGACCTCTATGCTACTGAATCAATATGTGAGTTCCCTCTAAAAGCAAACTCTCTTATTTTCCTTTGATCTATTAAGTTAGTGGTCCCCAAAATACGACCCATGCATCCAATGCCGCCCCCTCCCTTGATTTGACTTGCTCATCTAACTAGGGCCATTTTTGGTCTTCCCTCACCCCGCTAATATGTGATGCTCCCCTCACTGCCTTCCTTTTGCCACATGCAGTGTTTGGCAGAAGCAATTCCTGAGCCCCTACCTTGAATCTGAAGCCGTAATTAGGCATAGCCAACTCCCCCCCCCCCAGTCCTCAAACATATTTTGGCAAAGTTCTCTCTTTAACATAAACAAAAACATGTTCATAGTGACACGTTGTGGTGCATAGCCTGCAAAACAAAAGCCTGTACTGCAACAGAAGGGAAGAGCCGCATCTCGTGTTATGCCTTTGATGCAACACATTTATTGAAGCATGCAGTACATATAAAGTATGCTTCACTCTAGCTATTAATGCACACATTAGACGGTACTGCACTGCATGCCTCATTTTACTCCCAATAGATTCAATTGTACCGCTCTGCCAATGTGTCATTGTGAATGTACTATTTCAACATGGGGAGATGCTCTGCTTGATTTGGTCATATCAAATAGACCAGACGCTATATGCATATCTAATGTGCAAATGTGCAAATTCGAGAACATTTGGGAAATAGTGACCATAATATAATAACATTTGACCTACTACTTAACAGGGGACAACTAAAACTATGAATTTTAAAGAGCAATTATTAGCCATACATTGCCATGAAATGAAATACATAAGCAAGTAGATAATTACTTGCTCTGCTTAACAGATGTATTGCACTGTCCACGTTTTCATTAAGAATTTAAAACATTAGTGAAATCCAGAGATGTCTGTTCCTGTAGGGGCCATCTTGGGTCCCATAGGCTAAAGTAGGCATGGGCAAACTTGGCCCTCCAGCTGTTGAGGAACTACACATCCCACAATGCATTGCAGGAGCGATCAGCACTGGTAGGCTGTTTTTTATTTATTTATTAACAAAATAACATTTATATAGCGCTGCCATCTTACTCAGCACTGTACAGAGGATAGTCTTGTCACTTAACTGTCCCTCCGAGGTGCTCACAATCTAACCCCTATCACAGGCATTTGTCTATGTATGATTGGTGTAGTGTATGTATCTTAGTCTAAGGCCAGTTTAGTGGGAAGGGAAATAAAAAATATATTTTTTTTACAAAAAATAAAGGTCTTTTTTGATTAATAAAACAAAAAATAAAAATAGCAGAAGCAATCAAATATCACCAAAAGAAAGATCTATTAGTGGGAAGAAAAGGAGGTACAATTCATTTGGGTGCTAAGTTGTATAACCGAGCAATAAACCGTTAAAGTTGTGAAGTGCTGAATTGTAAAAGATTGTCTGGTCGCTAGGGGGGTATAAACCCCTGGGGGTCAAGCAGAATCAACCCCCCCCATCCCGAAACATTATTAGTCCTGGGACCCACTAGCAGCACTTTTCTAAATGCTTGTGATTTGAAAAGCTCTTGCTAATGTAATGCTATGGGGGATTTTTAAGAAATCACATCCCTCATGTGGTATCACACCCATAGCAGAGCTTTTCAAATCACAAATGCTTAGAAAAGCGCTGTTAATGGGTCCCAGGCCTCGGACAGAATTCATCCCCACCCCATTACTCCCCCCCCCAATCCTTCATCATCATGCTGCAGTGTTCCCTCCAGAAAAAGAATTAGGCAGAGCTCCCTCACAATGTGCAGTGTGTCCCCAATCAGTTATCAGTGGTGGGCACCTGTAACAGAAAAAGACAGATACTCAGCAGCCTGACTCCTTGCATCTTCAGTGCAGCCAGTCAATCTGCCTCCAGCCGTCAGGCAGGACTATAATGAAGGTGTTGGGGCTTCAGCACATGTCCCTCTGCATCACCTGGAACTGTCATTTTGAGATAGCCTTGCCATGCAGAAGGTCACTCCCCTGTGCTGCTATTCTGCATTATCCTGAGTGGGACTATTTAGTCTAGCAGAAGGATCAGGACGCCCCTGCTAAGATCTCTTCTAGTGACGCACCTGATCTGCATACATATAGCGTAACTATTCTAATTCTATGACTCAGTATTCTGAGCATGCAGCTTGGCGGACTGAGGCACATGCACATTGGGAGGGGAGCCTGAGGATTCATAACTTTATGTAACATCGGTTTCAAACATGTGAAGAGATTTTGGTGATCTGAATATGGCTACCTCCATGCTCACATGAGAGAAAATGAATCTTCATGGTATCTAACAAAATCACCTTGAATGCTTCAAGTAATTTCCAGATATTGAAGACAAATGTTGACTATGTGGAAATTGGAAAAGGGTGGAGGGGGGGGGGGGGGGTAGATCAGTTGTGTGACTGACTGTCCCTCAGGTAGCGCCTGTAAGTCCCCAGAGATCTCTTGACTTCTCTGTGAACACACTGTTTTGGTCTCCTCTGATCCAGAGTTATGACTGACAAACAATACGTGTTCTCATGTTTGCGTCTGCAATTGTGCACTAGATTAAAATTGGAATTCGGAATATTTGTTGTTGTTTCAATGGCTTTGCGAGGATATCTACGGGCAAAGCGATATTAAAGGACCACTATAGTAAATAATTTGATCTGATGTCTGAATGTAGCGATTAGATTTACTGACCTGGAGCTTCTCTCAGTCCCTAGCAGTCTATCAGGTCCTTCCAAAAGATCCCTGACCACAGCTGCGGTTGTGGACTACTGCACATGCTCGTCCGCCCATCTCTCTCGATCTCTTGGGACTGGGAGAGTGGCTTGTTTTTCAGTTGGTTATGTTGAATTGTAACTTTGTACAAAAGATGGTTGTGCTGTTGCATACCTGGAGTGCCCCGTCCCTGGGGTTTCATAGGAATGTAATTCCTGGGGGGGATGCTAAAACACTAGCTAGGGACCTGGGGTAGGGGAGTGATGTGGTAAGATGAGACCATCTAAGACAGGCTGCGCCGCCACCCCTTTTCCATAACATCAGGATACCACTGCCATGGTGTATGGAGTGAATTTGTGAACACCTAGGGAGACCGTGCGCTCCGGAGGCTACTAATCTACTCTTCTACTACTACTCTACTCTTCTAATCTACTCTTCTGGTTTTGTTCTATGAACTCTAGAAGATATGCAAGAGGAATGAATTTGTATTTGACTGATCTTATATATGCAATGTGAATGGCAATGATGGGTTTTATCATGCAATGCATCTCATGTATGTTACATTTTCATGTTGCATCAATAAAAGGATGTTTAAAAAAAACATAAGCAAAATCGGTAAGATGAGTACCGTACACACCATGAATGATCAGGGCCTCATTTTTAGTTATTTTATAAAACACTTAGATGAAAGCACGCTAACACTTTACTGTTTTCATGAACACTGAATGGTACATTTTAGAGTTATGCCTGCAGATTTCCTGATTTACTTAGTGTAAAATAACCTACCCTATGTAAAAGGTTGGGGTAATTTTCTGCGGGTTCTAAAAGCATTTGTGTGTTCCTTCTTCTTCTTCTGCATAATGCATCTGGCAGTGTAACAGAATCCACAGCGGCCTTCGCTCTGGCATTGTGGTCCTAGGCAACGGGAAAGGCAGCATCCGCAGCAATCAGATCTATGGGAATAAAGAAGCTGGTATTTATATACTGTACAATGGGAACCCTCTGGTGAGGTATGTCATGCTTTTATTGCCACCATTTCTTCTCTGCGGCTTTGTCTTCAAATTGCAGAGCACATTATTTGCACAAATAGGTCTCAAAAGTAATGTACCGATTATACTTAACTACTGTATTTAGTCTGCTGTGCTCTATCTTTTAAATACCTCATGTGATTTATATATTGTATATACTAAGGAGTTGTAAAAAGCAAGCATTTTAATACTAGCAATACTATTTTAATTAAGCAATACTATTCATGTACTCTTGTACAGCCATAAACTTGTAAAAAGATTTATATAGTACGTGAAATGCAATTAGGAAATAGAAACTGTGGGTCAAATAATGATTCTGCAGCTAAAAAAAATAATTTTTAAAATGTGGTCACTTGGAGTGAAGCAGCTGATTGAGTTAACAGCAAGCTCTATGTGTGTATTCAGCTGCTGTTGCTTGCTTGGCTATCATCATGCTGGTCAGGCTGCAAAGGGGAAAAGCAGACAGAGCTGTCTGGGAATATTAGAGCCTGCTGCTTTGTTGACAATACAATACTACCAATCCACGACAGGTGCTTGCTATATGACAAATTACTACACTGTCTTCTTTTGTTCCTCATTCGCCACCTGTCTATTTATCTGCACAGTACACGCTGCTAAGCTACAGCCAAACAGCATGCCGGTGTAGTACTCCTTTTTTTAAATGTCATCGTAATGATTGAACAACAATTCATCGATCAAAATGAACTGGGCATATGTGTAAGGCGTTGAAGCAGATTTCCAAACCTAAAAACACAATTTAATAATTTTAAAAGCATTAAAAAGGAACTCCATTTAATAAAATCAATATATGTAATGTTGAATCAAGTTTGTAGAAGCATTGGCCTTCCATAACTTACAAGTGTTTGCTATGCCTTCATTGTGGAGCAGTGAAAATGTCTTGTTAATTAGATTTAATAAGCAGCTGATCTCTACTAAGAACTGCAATGTTTTATGTTGTGTTTCATTATGTCATGGCTTATTGGTTATTCTTTCTAGCAAAAGTATGAAACTGCAACCAAAATGACCCCTTTACTTCTCACTGTGACAAAATATAAAAAAGTAATTCCTGTTCAAGTGATTCAATTGCACAATATGCAGAGAAGTTTGTACTGGCAAAGATATCAAAGGCCATGTACATATAGGGAGAACTTTGAAGGAAACCTGAGATGGGGAATTAAGCAAAAAAATATACATACCTGGGACCTCCTCCAGCCCCCTCCAGGCTTATTGCTTCCACGTCATCCTCCTCCGCCTCCTCATTCTTCCGTAATTGGCTCCATAGCCAACTTCACATGCGCAGCGCGGCTGTGTGCGCTCACGTCGCCCGTTCTGCGCCTCAACGCTCCCAATGACGGGAGCGCAGTGAGGGAGCACTAGCGGCGGGGCTACACCTGCTCTGGGGCCAGTTGCGGATCAACGAGGAGTTGGAGGATGGCAAGGGGGTTTAAGGAAGCCCCAGGTATATATATTTTTTGCTTAATTCCCCATCTCCGGTACACTTTGACCGTTTAGCAGCCAAATAAAGTAAAGTAAAACTTTATTTGGCTGCAGGGCCAAATTTTTCCTGCCGCTGGGGAAGTGTGCCTTCCCCAGCCTGGCAGGCTCGGCTTCATATGCGGTGGTAGATTAGGGAAGCGGGAGGGAGCGCTCATACATACCTGTCCGGACAGCTGGAAGACTCTCTTCCATCACGGGGTGGTGCTGCCCTGCTGATACAGTCTACTGGATCCCGATCACATGTAATGTCGTGATTGGAAGTGACCAGGACACAGAAGACCTGCCGAGCGTTCAGGTGGAGGAAGAGAAGACGTCGTCCGGAGCAGGTAAATATTTTAACTCCTTACTCCCACACACTTGTTTGAGTTATCCCTACTGAGGCTGTCAGGCATCTCGTTTTAAAGCGGAAGTGTACATTTATTAAAAAAAAACAGTTTCACTTACCTGGGGCTTCCCCAGGCTCCCAGCAGCCGTGTTGTCCCGCGCCGGTCCTGCACGAGCCTCCGTTCTCCCACACCAGCTGGTTTTGTTACTGTCGTCGACGGCAAGTGCGTCTGCGTGCCCCGTGCAACGCAAAGCTTTCTTCGTGTTCCCGCCCACTATAGCGCAGGATGCTATTGCGGGCTGGAACGCGAAGAAAGCTTTGCGTTGCCTGGGCACGCAGGCGCAGTTGCCATCGACTTGCAAGTCGGCGGTAACGAAACTAGCTTGGGCAGGAGAACGAAGACTCATGCAGGTCCGGTGCCGGACAGGACGGATGCTGGGAGCCTGGGGAAGCCCCAGGTAAGTGAAGCTGTTTTTTTTTTTGTTTTTGTTTTTTAATGAATTTACAGTTCCACTTTAAGTGCTAAAAGGTTAAAAACCTCATTTTCTATGTTGAATTCAGCTACATATACACCTTCCACACTGCAAGCCGATTTTCGAAGCACATGAATTTTGCCAATCTCAAGAGCACTGCGATTATCACAGTAGCAGTTTGTCTGCTGTCAGATCGATTATTTCCAACATGTCCTGTCTGATTTCTGATAGATTTTACCAATCCATTTTCTGCTCTCTTCTACAGAGAATCGATTGGAAATCAGATCAGACATTTTGAAAATAATCGATCTGACAGTAACTCTGCCAGAAAATCTCATTGTGTGTACCTAGCATAATGCTAGGTACACATGATGCAATTTTCTGACCGAATTACTGTGAGATCAATTATTTCCAACAAGTCCGATCTGATTTCCGATCGATTTTTGAAACTATTTTTCATTCACAGCTATGAAAAATCGTTCGAAAAATTGATCAGAAATCAGATCGGACATGTTAAAAATAATCGATCTGACAGTGAATCTGTCAGAAAATTGCATCATATGTACCTAGCATAAGACCAGATGATTCCTGAGCTTCTGTTTTTGTCAGTGACTAACCTCTACCTAGTGTTATCATCTTTGTGAAGATTAATGGAGAAGCATGTGAACCAGTTTGATTAGCTTCTTTATAAGGCTCTGATTTGCTGTAACCACTTTCTCCATTGTCCAACATTTATAATTAAGCTGTAATCAGTCTTGTATTAGCTGTTCCTGTTTTTTTTTTTTTATTTCCTCTATCGCCAAATAAACTTGACTTGCTGAGTTAAATAAAAAAAAAAATAGATAGTACTCTTTAAAGGCCTGTTGTTTTGCCCTGAAAAGCCTGTGACTGGATTAGGCTGTGCAGTGACATGCAGAAAAGCACAAATACTGTAGCAACGTCCATAATAAGGAGGTCTGCATCACAACCAAAATACAGCAAACCTACAAAATATCATTCTTGACCTCAAATCAGGAGCCATCCCCAATCTGGACACATGCCAACAATTGTAGAAAGAGGGTTACAACAAGGGAAATACTGGCTCATAATACACTCTCTGATGAAATGACATCACACCCTTGAATGAAAACATAGACCATTGTAATTAATCAGGCTAGATCTCTTGTGGAAGAGGGGGAATGGGGTCTGCTGTATATACACTGGATTCTTGGCATAGGTAGCCGCACGGTGGCGTAGTGGTTAGCTCTCTCGCCTTGCAGCTCTGAGTCCCTGGTTCGAATCCCAGCCAGGGCACTATCTGCAAAGAGTTTGTATGTTCTCTTCATGTATGCGTGGGTTTCCTCCGGGCACTCCGGTTTCCTCCCACATTCCAAAAACATACAGATAAGTTAATTGGCTCCCTCTAAAAATTGGCCCTAGACTACAGTACTTACACTACATAATATAGACATATGGCAATGGTAGGGATTAGATTGTGAGCTCCTTTGAGGGACAGTTAGTGACAAGATATATATATATATATATATATATATATATATATATATATATATATATATACATACACACACTGTACAGCGCTGCGTAATATGTCGGCGCTATATATAAATACTAAATCATAATAATAAAAAAAAAAAAAAAAAATAGGTAGCCCTGACTGGCCGCTTTGGCCGAGAATCATCTTGCATGTGTACATGGCTTTAGGCCTTAAGCCCAATATATACACTAGATGGTTCTTGTCTAAGGTGGCTTAGCTCACAGTTTTCCTCCTTACGCCTCTAGCTGAGAGCCGCTCCATTTTTGTCCCTCCATAGTAACAGAAGGCATCATGAGGCTCTAGCTGCACGATGCATCTACACTGTACTTGGCCCTGAACTGATGCCCAAGGGATTAATTCCTGATTTCTGCACACGTCATCCTTTGTGCGTGTGTACGTACCTTTAAGTGTATCAGATTGCCTTATTTCAAATACTCATTCCGATTCCTAAAAAAACTGTCTGAATCTTTTCGTTCTAACCTATAATGTGCATCCAGGCCCGGTGCACCCATTTTGCCAAGTGAGGCAATTTTGTCAGGCGACAGAAGTCTGGGGACAGCACCAGGCAGAAACAGGAGGTGAAGAGAGTGCCTGGCCAACCTATACATGGGGCAGCTACCTGGCTAACCTATGCTAGGGGCAACTGCACCTAGCTACCAATACTGGGGGCACCAATACCTGGCTACCTACCTATACTGAGGGTGTTTTTTGGGGAGCTCACCACAGCTATAACGTGTGGTGCAAATTGTCGGGTGCTGTGCGATTTATTCCGATCGGGGGGGCACATCCTCAAAAGTTTGCCTCAGGCATCAAAAAGTCTAGAACCGGCCCTGTGTGTATCCATCCTAAAATTGAACAATAGTTGATATTGCTCTTGCGTCAAGATGCTAAGGTTCGTATATTGTTGTTGCTGTTTTCTAAACAAATGTATGCTTTTAAGATTAATATTGTAATAAAGTATTCAAATGAAGAAACTAAAAGCTCTCATTTTCTGTTAAGTTAGTTAACAATATTGTAATTCCAAGCTTTCTGGTCTGTGGGATTCTAACAACAGTAACAGTGTGCCACAATTGTTTTCTTCACATCATCTATATATAAATAATGCACTAATACCAGAGGGGTTTAGTTGCTTCAGTATGTTGTAAGGAGATGAACCGTGTAAGGTGCTTTGGCAAATACTACAAGCTTGACGGCCCTCAAGAGAGCAGCCACTGATACTGTAGGGTTGTTAAGTGAGACACATCTGGAAAATGTTTCCTGCTGTGCCAGTAATGTATAAAATGAACAGAGCCTGTACTATCTGTGAATTATTATACACCTTAAAATCTCTTAGTTTCTTCATACTGATAAATAAATGGTTGCAGCCTGTTACAGACTACTATTTCTGCTGCATTGTGACGCAAGCCATTATAATTTCTTGTATTTATACTGTAAGGGGAAGGTTGACTCACAGGGAAGGTTATATTTATAGCTTAAATAATAAAGGTGGACAGGTAGAAATTATATATAGTTCTTCGTTGGTTTTCTTTCCAGCTTTGGCAATAAGCTCAAGGGACAAATATGATATAGTATAGGAAAATGTGAGCTGTGCCGTCTCTTTTCTGTGACACCAGAAATAGCCTGTTACCTCTGTTAAATAGCTCTGTGAGGTATTCTCAGACTTTGTAAAGGTTAAATCATCATCCTCTCAACAGACATTGTAAGCTTCAGGTTACACATTTCCGGTTTGCTACTATAAATTACTATATAACAATGCTTTTTACGATGTGTGTAAAGCTGAAATACAGGTAAATATCAATTAAATACCTGATCCTGTCTTGTGGTCAATTCCTGTAAACCATGCACAATTTTTTCACAATTTTTTTTTTCACAAATTGCAAGGAAGAAAGTAAACTGTGGGCCAAATGCAATTCCAAGTGATAAGAAGGTCACGGTTTGTGAATTTCTTATCACCTGACACTGTCTGAGAGATAAGGTAGCCATACATCTACCGATTCTGATTCAATCAACAAAGCAATCAACTTTATTGGGGAATAGACTTCGGTGTAGTTGATCGAAAGTTGATTGACTAGTGACCCACACAGTACAAATGATTCCTATGTGATTCATCTTCACGAAGCAATCTGACCAATGTTGTGTCTCCATTCTCTGAATGCAAAAATCGATTGAATGATATGTGAACAGTAGCTGATTCCTGTGCGATCGACTGATATCTTGCATCCTGCTCCACCGAGTAAGCTGATCGATTTCACACGATATCAGCCACTTTTCATCGATTGGGAATTCTGGAGCACATTCCATTCTCTCTCGATTCTATAAAATGATTGAAACGAAAGGTCAATCGTACTGCAAAATCGCTACATGTATGGGCACCTTTACTGGCAAATTCAAGTACTGGTTTTACCTCGGTGATAACTGAGAAGTGCGAGGTTTTGCGCAGTGGAGCTGTCTTTCTACTTCACTCTCCGATATGACTGCACTGCACTTTGCCGCAGCAAAACTTTCTTTAAACCAGCCGCTGGGGCTCCTGTGAGGAACGTTGCCATTGGTCAGTTTAATGGACCAATACGAATTCTCCCCAGAGAGGATTCCCATTGGTCAGTTTAGTGGGTGCTCTGTATAGTAGTTCTGTGGAGTACCAGAGGGAGCAGCTTGGGGGATGCTGGTCTCGACAGTGTTGGCGTTGCGGGAACAGGTAATGACAGTGCCGAGGGTGCTCAGTAGCATTGCAGGGACAGACCGATGCGGCCAGCGGGGGTGCCTGGCACAGCGAAACAGAAACACTTTTATTCTCCAAGTACGACGATGCCGCACTTGGAATTGCTTGTGGTTCACATGGCATAGGAAAAAAAATGTACTTAAGAGGGAGGGATCGCAGGAAATCCTGGTGGCCCCTCTACTTCATCCTTGCAGTGTGGAGGAGATCGAGAGGTGGCAAGGTTGATCTGATAATCTATTCTGCAACACTAATGACTCTTTGCAGTTTATACCTGTTGCTAGCTGTTGCACTAGCATAAAAGAAGATAACTGAGGAGTAGCGGATAGATTCCGTAGTAGTTGTGTAGAAGCTGGTCAACAGTTCCCGCAGCATACCAATTTTGTCCAGTTGGCGCAGGAAAAATAGCCTAAACTCTGCTCTACTTCTTTGGTAGTGTTTTGCCCCCATCTTAGGTCACTGGTTAACCACTTTTATGGTTTTCTATGGTATATCTATGTCAGGCAGGACTTCAGTTCCTGCCCTGCCACGTAGATAATCGTCAATGGTGGTGGATGGCTACCGCTCGCTCTTGCGTGGATACTCATCGCCGCCTGTTAGAGGGGAGATAAATTAATGAATGGGAACTGTGTTCCCTTTCATTCAAGTCCCCATGTCAAAGATCACCAGCATCAATGAGATGCCGAGATCATTTGTAACTTCTGAAGTAACACGTCTACAAATTACTTCCTGTTAACATACTTCTAGTACGCTAATAGGAAATAATGCACGAGGACATCTTGTGGCCAAATAGTAAAATTACACCTGCATACTTTTATTTTAATAAAAAGACCCACATTTGCATTTAAAATTAACACCTTACCTCCCACATGATACCAAAATTACCAAAATAAATTACATGCATATATAAAAAAAAGACAAAAAATATACATACTGTAGTTACTTTAGGGACTGAACTTTTTTTAACTACTTGATGACCCAGCCTTTACCCCCCCCCCTTAAGGACCAGCGCTGTTTTAGCTGATCTGTGCTGGGTGGGCTGTGCAGCCCTCAGCACAGATCAAACACCAGGCAGAGCGACCAGATCGTCCCCCTTTTTTCCCCACTAGGGGGATGATGTGCTGGGGGGGTCTGATCGCTCCTGCCTGCCTGGGTGTTGCGGGCGGGGGCACCTCAAAGCCCCCTTCCGCGGCGAAATTCCCCCCCTCCCTCTCCTCCCTCCCTTCCCCGGAGATCTGAGGCTGCACAGGAACGGATCTGTCCTGTGCAGCCTCTAACAGGCTCCTGCCTGTCATGTGACAGCGATCCCCGGCCGCTGATTGGCCGGGGATCGCTGATCTGGTACAACGCTGCTACTGTTAGCAGCGTTGTACAAATGTAAACAAAGCGGATTGTTTCCGCTTGTGTTTACACTTAGCCTGCGAGCCGCGATCGGCGGCCCGCAGGCTATTCACGGAGCCCCCCCCCCGCCGTGAATTGACAGGAAGCAGCCGCTCGCGCGAGCGGCTGCTTCCTGATTAATTAGCCTGCAGCTGGCGACGCAGATGTGCGTCGCTGGTCCTGCAGCTGCCACTTTGCCGACGCGCGTTATGAGTGCGCGGTCGGCAAGTGGTTAATATGTATGTCAAAAGGGTATATTCATGCCATTTATGAAATTATGGGCTTAAAATTAGTGATGAATGCAAGATTAAAAAAGCACCTTGATTTCCAAATAAAATGTTGCCGTCATACATTATACTAGGGAAATATTTTAAACGCTTTAATAACTGGGATAAATGGGAAAATAAAATGTGTGGGTTTTAATTACGATAGCATGTATTATTTTAAAAATATAATGGCCGAGAACTGAGAAATAGTGAATTTTTTTCAAAATTTTTTTCTTATTTTTCCTGTTAAAATACATTTAGAATAAAATAATTCTTAGCAAAATGTACCACCAAAAGAAAACCTAATTGGTGGCGAAAAAATCAAGATATAGATAGTTTCATTGTTATACGTAGTAATAAAGTTATAGGTGAATGAATGGAAGGGGCTCTGAAAGGTGAAAATTGCTCTGGTACAGAAAGGGAAAAGCCCCCCAGTAGTGAAGTGCTTAAGGTAGTGCCAAGGAACCGAATGGATTATACTATGGAAAATCCTCCTATTTTACAACAGTTTAAGAAGGAAACTGCATAAACAAGGGATTTGTTAAGCTGTCTGATACTGTTTTGTACACATTTCTAAAAATCTACCAATATTTTGTCTCAGACACTCTTGATCAGGGGTCCCCAATCTTTTTCAATCAAGGGCTGGGTCAACATACTTCCGACTGCTGGGGGGCCGGAACATACATAAAATGATGTTGAAAAACATTACATTGAATCTAGGTATTGATTTCCCCCAATCATGCTTGGTGGAGAACTTCGAGCAGCAGCCAATCAGTCATGCGGCGCCCGAAGAACGTCTTTGTGCACCAGACAGTGAAGCATACTCGGGTAACAACCTGCAATCCATTTGGACAGCAGTGTCACCTGATGCAGAATTGGATTGAAAGCCAGCGAATGACTGCTTATGGTATGTGGATGGGTGGTGCCAGCACTGCTATTCTATATGTGGGCCGCCGATATTTAAAGGTGCAGTGGGCCACACCTATAAGTTGTACATTTTGTGTTTAGGGGCCACAGAAAAAGCCTTGGGGGGCCGCATTCGGCCCGTGGGCCATAGTTTGAGGACCACTGCTCTTGATAAATGTCCCCCAGTATTTCTTGCTTTATGAATAGCTACGAGCCTCAGGTGGACCTTGCTTGGAGTTATAACATTTTCAAAAGTGGCAAAATATATTTGTCAGTCGCAACTTATCACACTGATAACTATGTTTTAAAGCAGGGGTGTCAAACTCAAAAAGACGGAGGGCCGAAATGAAAAACTTAGACCAGGTCGAGGGCCAACAGTCATATTTATCAACCCCCCACCCCTTTGAAATGATTGCACAACACCTGACAATTTTGCACCGTGGTGGAACAAAAAAAAAAACAGTAAACCGGCATAGGTGCACCCAGTATAGGTTAGCTGGGTAGGTGCCCTCACTATAGGTTAGCTAGGTAGGTGCCCCCAGGATAGGTTAGTCAGGCATAGATGCAACCAGTATAGGTAGCCATTATAGTTGCCCCAGAATAGGTTAGCTAGGTAGGTGACCCCAGTGTAGGTTAATCAGGCATAGGTGCCCCCAATATAGGTTAGCTAGGTAGGTGCTGTCAGGAATATATTGGGGTGCTTATGATGTAAGGATAACAGGAACATATTCTTTCATTTTTCTGCCTGTGTTCCATGTAGGTAGCTAGAAGGGAGCTGTGGCCGTTGATTGCTTGGGGCAAGGAAGTGGGTATTGTCTTGACCATATGAGGTGCTTTGAGTTTCTGCTAATGGGATTATCTGCCTGGCTTTTGAACTCAGGAGACGGCCCATTGTCTCAATACACAAAGCAAGCCTAGTCAGGAAAAGTCTAACACATGTCAACTTTTGGTGAAGAAAAACTATTTCACTGTGAGGAAATTAAATTATTGGTGGAGGTGAAAAGCCTCACTTCACAATCTTTGATGTATAGACTGTTACCTGGAAATGGAATGTCTGAGATTTAATTAAAACCTAGTTCCTCCCCTCCCCAAGGAAGTTGCAGCCTCCAGGCGTAGCTCAGAGTATAAAAAGCAGAGGCAGATACCTAATAAGGATCTGCTCTTGGAGTTAGCGCATAGCTAGAGTTGATCTCGACTTCTGGTCGAACAAGCGGCATGCTCCTGCCGACAACGTTGAGACCTTCAAGTTGGTAACGTTTTTTTAATCCCCATTTTTATTTTACGCGAATATCCGTGTGTGTTATCTTTGTAACTTTTATCTTGTAACTATTTTTACTTTGTTTTTTGTAATCTTTTGTATATATTAAGTTCTGCATTGTTCTATGTTTTTCTGGAATATTAAATTATTATTTAATAAGCTTGACTTCTGCCGTACTAAACTAACACTCATAGCCTAAAGGAGACTGCAGTGTAGCTGTGTATAAGTCCGTGCCTAGTTGTATGTTTGAGCAACACTACCATATGAAATTGTACTTGCATTGTGTGTGTGGGGGCGTTTGTCATACGTTGGCCTAAAGCGCGCAGCTGACCCAACGTACGAAACGCCAGTGCGAGTAGCTAACAGTATCGTTCGGAATGACTGTTAGTGGTTTTGCTGCACGACAGTGTAACTTGCATTACAAGTCAGTGTCTGATTGTGCTGTGTTACTGTACAACTGTACTGTGTGTGTGGGTGCGCAGCATTCTCGTATTCGGCCTAAGCGCAAAGCTGACCCAAATACGAAAACGCGGAGTGCGCGCTGAGGGCTCGACAGCAGAGTGGAAGTGTCTAGCGAACCGCTAGTGGTGGCAGTGAGAGGTGTTCTGAGGGGTCCCAGCCTTGTTTTAGCTTGACTAAGGCTGCTTCCCCTCTCAGTCTGGTCAAACCCGCAGTCGGGAACCGTATACGCAGGCGTGCCGCGGGCCGGTTCCTGACTTAATTGGCTGGCAGTGGTGGGAACGTTTAGTACATTAGTACGCAGTTTAGCTCGCTATTCTGAGTACTAAAGGCTGGAAGCTTGCTAGAAGCAACTAGCCTACAGAAGTCTACTCAGTGCAGAATCTATATACGTTTTTTTTGTTCAAAGATACACACGTGGTATTTTGCTTTCCCTTCCCCCCTTTTTTCTTTTTATTTTTTGCAACACGATGGCTCAGAAAGCATCCAGCTATGCAAGGCAAAACAAAGAGATGCTACTCAACCTGTGTGAGCACAGAGGCATCGAGACGGTGAGCGGCCAGACGAAGGAGCAGTTGGTTCGTGCCCTCGAGGAGTATGAGGCAGAGCAAGCCTGTGCTTCAACGTCAGCGGATGCAGCTCACGACACGCCAGAGGAGGAATCGCTCCCGCCACAGAATGCGAGTGGAGACGATGTCCTGGACGATCCACCGAGCAGGGAGATGCCATCTCTGGAAGCTGATCTACAGCTACTGAACTCGGCTGATCCTGAACTGCGCCTAAAGCTGATCCTACTGCACCGACAGGCAGAGGAGGGGAGAGCTGAACGGCGACGCCAGGCCGAGAGTGAAAGACGCCGGGCAGAGGAGGGGAGAGCTGAACGGCAACACCAGCTGGAGCTGGCTAAACTTCAGCAGCAGAACCGGTCTGCTGGACCCGCAGAACGCGAAGGTGAGCGAGCCCACAGAATCCCCCTGGATAAGTTCCCCGCTATGGACAAGGACTCTGACATAGACACTTTCCTACAGGGGTTTGAAAGGACTTGTCGGCAGTATGGGGTGCCCCGTGAGCAGTGGGCAAGATACCTCACACCAGGGCTGAGAGGCAAGGCCCTGGAGGCGTTTGTGAGTCTCCCCCAGGAGGAAGAAACAGACTTTGAGGCAATTAAGAAAGCCATTATTGCGCGATACCACCTCACGCCAGAGGTGTATCGCAAACGTTTCAGGACAGTGCAGCGAGGTCCTAATGACAGTTACCTGGATCATGCTTGCAACCTGCGCACTGCCTTCCAGCAGTGGCTAAAAGGACTGTCAGTGAAAACCTTGGATGCCCTGCAGGAACTGATGATAAAAGACCAGTTCCTCCACACGTGTCCTGTTGATGTCCGGCTGTTTGTGCTGGATCGAGAACCAAAGACAGTGGATGAGGCTGCGGAAGTGGCCGATTCCTACACGGCCCATAGAGCACCCGAGTCCCGGAGGGCTACTCCATCCAGCTGGAGAGGAGAACACTTTGCTAAACCTGTTTCATCCAGCACCCAGAGGAGGCAAGCACCGCTGTCTCCTGGATTCAGGCAAGCAACCACTGACACTCGGAAATGCTTTGTATGTGACAGGGTGGGTCATATCAGCACGACTTGCCCAGAGAGGAAGAGGGAGGCCCCAAATCCAGTGAGGCCTCAAACCCCAGTGAAGTCCCAACGGCTTTGTGTGCTACCAGGAATGCTACTGGCTATGCAGAGAATCTGCAGCTTGTCACGGTGGGGGGTACAATTGCCACTGGGCTGAGAAACACTGGAGCAGAAGTGACTCTCATACATCCCCAGCTTGTGAACCCGGAGCAGTACATACCTGGGAAAATGATTGCTGTCAGAGGAATTGGGGGTGTCACCCCAGCAATACCCGCCTCCTTGGTCCACCTGGATTGGGGGGCCGGCAGCGGATTGAAAGAAGTTGGGGTAACAGACAAAATCCCCACCAACGTTTTGCTGGGTACTGACCTGGGACGGTTAGTGGCCCCGGTATGAGCCTACTCCAAAACCCATGGAGCCCTCTTCCCCAGCAGAAGTTCAGGACTCTTGCAAGGTACTGTTTGATAATGCTGTGCAAGTGGGGAATGCTGGCGAGGCCCCAGGGGCTATGGACTGTGTACTAGGAGCCAGCCCTAGTGATTCTCCAGTGCCTAGGCCTGGAGTGGGACATGTTGATATGGAGAATGCAGAAACTGATGATGTCATTTATGACGCCCGGACTATCGAGGCGATCGATGCGGGAACTGTTGATGATACTTGTGAAGTGCTGAGTCGCAATGTGTGTAATGATACCGATAATGTGGATGTTTTCGGTGATGTTCTAAATGTCAATATGTATAAGACGGATAATGTTGATATCATATGTGTGGTGCTACATAATGATGCTTGTCCTGTGGACACTCCGTCGGCTGCAGGAGTAACCAGCAATGGTCGCTGGGCTGCAGCAGGTGGACTGTCCACTGAAGGGGCAGACAGCAACAGGCCAGATCTTCCTCCTTCAGATGTTTTCAAGACCAAAGGTGATGTGGTTTATGATATGTGTAATGTGGGCACTCCCTCCGCTGCCGTGGTAACCCGCAGCGCTAGCGAGTCTACAGCAGAGGGACTGTCCACTGAAGTGACAAATGTTGCTGGGTCAGCAACATCCACTTCGGAACCTGGCTCTGAGGGCCCAGGAGCCTCTCCGTCTGCAGCCTTCCTAGAATGTGTGACAGGCAGCACTGAGCTCTCTGGGGCTGTTCGATTTGACAGCAGCCTGGAAGAGCTCAGGGGGCTAGCCAGCAGGTCACCAGCTGGGAGGGGCGGGCTGAGAGGGTTCTGGGAAGTTATTCCCTCTGAGCTGTCCGAAGTGGAGGAGGCAGCCCGGCAGAGAATCGTTCCCCAAAGGGACCGAGAGATAGCTCCTGCCACTATAGAGAAAGTGTGTGTAGCGACGGTTGGAACCCTCCCCCAGCTGCAGCACTGTCTCTATGGTCGCGAATTCACGGTCTTCACTGACTCGCATTCCCCTGGTTGGTTACGTCAGGTTGCCAAGGGCAACGACACATTGCAGCAACCTGACCAACTTTTCCATTCCTGTAGCTTGGAGCTAAGGAGTTACCCCCCCAGGCCCGGCCGTCAGTGTCGGCTTTGGCAGGACGATTCGTTAGAATCAGGGGCGGACATACGGCCGTGCAGGCCGTGCCGCCGCACGAGGGCCCCTGAAGTTCCGTTTTCTTCAGGGGCCCATGGCATTAAGTACTTTTTTTTTTTTTTTTTTTTTAATATTTTTTTTTTTTTTTATTATTTTATTCCCGGGGGCCCCCCGACTCCTATCCTCCCTCCCTCCCTCACCTCGGGGGCCCCCTCCCGATATGCGCGGCGGGAGAGCGAGCGAGCGGCAAATGCAGGAAGGGCTCTCCAGGCATCCGCTAGAGGCCCAGCCGCTTGGTCTCCAATATGTCTCCAGTTGGAGACATATTGGAGACTCAGCGGCTGGGCCTCTAGCGGATGCCTGGAGAGCCCTGAAGACTTCCTGCATTTGCCGCTCACTCTCCCGCCGCGCATATCGGGAGGGGGCCCCCCGAGGTGAGGAAGGAAGGGAGGGAGGGAGGATAGGAGTCGGGCCCCCCACCCGGATAGCTACCCACCCGGCTACCTACCCACCCGGCTACCTACCTACCCACCCGACTACCTAACCACCCACCAGGCTTCCTACCTACCTACCCACCCGGCTACCTACCCACCCACCAGGCTTCCTACCTAACCACCCACCCAACTACCTAACCACCCACCCGGCTACCTACCCACCCGGCTACCTACCCACCCACCAGGCTTCCTACCTAACCACCCACTCAACTACCTAACCACCCACCCGGCTACCTACCTACCTACCCGGCTACCTACCTAACCACCCACCCGGCTACCTACCTAACCACCCACCCGGCTACCTACCGGGCTAGTTACCAACCCACCCACCAGGCTACCTACCCACCCACCCGGCTACCCGGCTACCTACCTAACCACCCACCCGGCTACCTACCTAACCACCCACCTGGCTACCTACCTAACCACCCACCCGGCTACCTACCGGGCTAGTTACCAACCCACCCACCAGGTTACCTACCCACCCACCAGGCTACCTACCTACCCACCCACCAGGCTACCTACCCACCCACCAGGCTTCCTACCTACCCACCCGGCTACCTACCTACCCACCAGGCTACCTACCCACCCACCAGGCTACCTACCTACCCACCCACCAGGCTACCTACCCACCCACCAGGCTTCCTACCTACCCACCCGGCTACCTACCTACCCACCCGGCTACCTACCCACCCACCAGGCTTCCTACCTACCCACCCGGCTACCTACCTAACCACCCACCCGGCTACCTACCTACCCACCCACCCGGCTACCCACCCACCAGGCTTCCTACCTAACCACCCACCCGGCTACCTACCTAACCACCCACCCGGCTACCTACCGGGCTAGTTACCAGCCCACCCACCAGGCTACCTACCCACCCACCCGGCTACCCACGCACCCACCAGGCTACCTACCTACCCACCCACCGGGCTACCTACCTACCTACCGGGCTAGTTACCCACCCACCCACCAGGCTACCTACCCACCCGGCTACCTACCCACCCACCCACCAGGCTACCTACCCACCCACCCACTCAACCAGGCTACCAACCCACCCACCCACTCACCCACCCACTAGGCTACCTATCCACCCAACCACCCATGGGAGCTGCGCGCCGGATGGAGGCTGGGACAGGAGGTCTGCTGCTGCAGGTGAGTAAATGTTTTTGTTTTATTTATATTAGCAGGTGTATGTTCTGGGCAGGTCTGCCACATGATTGCATGTATTTTCTTCGCAAATCTGCCGACATGATTGCATGTATTTTCTGGGCATATCTGCCGACATGATTGCACGTATTTTCTGGGCATATCTGCCGACTTGTTTGCACGTATTTTCTGGGCATATCTGCCGACTTGATTGCATGTATTTTCTGGGCATATCTGCCGACTTGTTTGCACGTATTTTCTGGGCATATCTGCCGACTTGTTTGCACGTATTTTCTGGGCATATCTGCCGACTTGATTGCACGTATTTTCTGGGCATATCTGCCGACTTGATTGCACGTATTTTCTGGGCATATCTGCCGACTTGATTGCACATATTTTCTGGGCATATCTGCCGACATGATTGCACGTATTTTCTGGGCATATCTGCCGACATGATTGCACGTATTTTCTGGGCATATATGTGTATTTTCTTGAGAAAACCTGCACAATTATGTGAATTTTCTGGGGAAAGGGTCACCAAAACTTGGGCCCACTGTCTTTGCGTTGCACTTTTCAAGGGAACCTGAGGTGAGAATAATATTGAGGCTGCCATATTTCTCTCCTTTTAAGCAATACCAGTGCGTACATTTGAATACGGCGCTGGTAGACTTGGGCGCAGGATCCAGCTGTTAAATGGCTGGTCCTGCTTCTGCACAAGTCCGGGGCGTTTTAATTACTATTCCCCCTCCAGGCCGACATGGATAGTGGGGGAATGAAATAATTCGGCTTCCAGCGATTGCTGGAGGCCGAATTATTGTGTTTTTTAAACAACTTCGGCTCCGTCTTCTGACGGAGCCGACCTTCCTCACTGAGCGCCGCTATAGACTGATTCCCATTACAGTCTATGGCGGCGCTGGCTGCGCCCAAAGCTAGCAGCGCTGAAAAGCACTGCTCCGATACCAGTTGCCTGGCTGCCGTGCTGGTCCTCTGCCTCTTATTCTTTCAACCATAGACCCTGAACAAGCATGCAGCAGGTCAGGGGTTTCTGACAATATTGTCAGAACTGAGAAGATTAGCTGCATGCTTGTTGCTGGTGTAATTCAGTTTATTACTGCAGCCAAATAGATCAGCAGGGCCGCCAGGCAACTAGTATTGTTTAAAAGGAAATAAACCCTCACCCCGGGTTCGCTTTAAGTTACAGTTAGCTCCGCCCTCATCCGGTCATTGCCACGCCCATTTTTTTGCCGCGGCGCTACGCGCCGCAGGTTCTGTCCACTAATTTTTGCTCAGGTTGTAGCCACGCCCATATTTTGCCGCGGCGCGCTAGGCGCGCCGCAGGTCATAGGGGGCCCACAATTACAATTTTGCACAGGGGCCCACTGCTGGCTGTGTCCGCCACTGGTTAGAATCATCTGCCGGCGCCGTCTGGAAGAGGGGGCGTGTCAGGAATATATTGGGGTGCTTATGATGTAAGGATAACAGGAACATATTCTTTCATTTTTCTGCCTGTGTTCCATGTAGGTCTGCTAGAAGGGAGCTGTGGCCGTTGATTGCTTGGGGCAAGGAAGTGGGTATTGTCTTGACCATATGAGGTGCTTTGAGTTTCTGCTAATGGGATTATCTGCCTGGCTTTTAAACTCAGGAGACGGCCCATTGTCTCAATACACAAAGCAAGCCTAGTCAGGAAAAGTCTAACACATGTCAACTTTTGGTGAAGAAAAACTATTTCACTGTGAGGAAATTAAATTATTGGTGGAGGTGAAAAGCCTCACTTCACAATCTTTGATGTATAGACTGTTACCTGGAAATGGAATGTCTGAGATTTAATTAAAACCTAGTTCCTCCCCTCCCCAAGGAAGTTGCAGCCTCCAGGCGTAGCTCAGAGTATAAAAAGCAGAGGCAGATACCTAATAAGGATCTGCTCTTGGAGTTAGCGCATAGCTAGAGTTGATCTCGACTTCTGGTCGAACAAGCGGCATGCTCCTGCCGACAACGTTGAGACCTTCAAGTTGGTAACGTTTTTTTAATCCCCATTTTTATTTTACGCGAATATCCGTGTGTGTTATCTTTGTAACTTTTATCTTGTAACTATTTTTACTTTGTTTTTTGTAATCTTTTGTATATATTAAGTTCTGCATTGTTCTATGTTTTTCTGGAATATTAAATTATTATTTAATAAGCTTGACTTCTGCCGTACTAAACTAACACTCATAGCCTAAAGGAGACTGCAGTGTAGCTGTGTATAAGTCCGTGCCTAGTTGTATGTTTGAGCAACACTACCATATGAAATTGTACTTGCATTGTGTGTGTGGGGGCGTTTGTCATACGTTGGCCTAAAGCGCGCAGCTGACCCAACGTACGAAACGCCAGTGCGAGTAGCTAACAGTATCGTTCGGAATGACTGTTAGTGGTTTTGCTGCACGACAGTGTAACTTGCATTACAAGTCAGTGTCTGATTGTGCTGTGTTACTGTACAACTGTACTGTGTGTGTGGGTGCGCAGCATTCTCGTATTCGGCCTAAGCGCAAAGCTGACCCAAATACGAAAACGCGGAGTGCGTGCTGAGGGCTCGACAGCAGAGTGGAAGTGTCTAGCGAACCGCTAGTGGTAGCAGTGAGAGGTGTTCTGAGGGGTCCCAGCCTTGTTTTAGCTTGACTAAGGCTGCTTCCCCTCTCAGTCTGGTCAAACCCGCAGTCGGGAACCGTATACGCAGGCGTGCCACGGGCCGGTTCCTATCAGGTGCCTCCAGCATAGCTTAGCTAAGTAGGTTTCCCCAGTATAGGTTAGCTACATAGGTGCACAGTATAGGCTAGATAGGTAGGTGTCCCCACTATAGGTTAGCTAGGTAGGTGCCCCCACTATAGGTTAGCTAGGTAGGTGGCCGCAGTATAGGTTCGCTAGGTAAGTGGCCCCAGTATAGGTTAACTAGGTAAGTAGGTGCCCCCCCTTATCCTCCCCCTCCTTCCCCGGCCGCCACTCCTTTACCTCATGGAGTCGGCGGCCCGTCCTGCACCAAAGTCTGCTTCCTTCATCCTGATCACTACATGCTCGGCCCCAGGCATGCAGCACAAGAATCACCTGTGACGCGAAGACACCAGATCGGTTACCTCAGTAACGTCGCATATACTGTGCAACGTAACCTGGTGTCTTCGCGTCACAGGTTATTCCTGTGCTGCATGCCGGGGGCCGGGCATGTAGTGAGCAGGATGAAGGAAGCAGACTTCGGTGCAAGACGGGCCGCAGACTCCATGAGGTAAAGGAGCGTGCGGCCGCGGAAGGAGGGGGCGGGCTAGCAGGCCGAGGAGAAAGAGATAAGCCTTCCTTCCTTGAGAGGCGGAGAAAGGGAGTGATAATAGCCACGCTCTATCACTCATACGAGGAGGGAGGGCAGAGGGGCAGAGCCGGCCACCAGAAGAGCAGATCAGGGCCGGGAGGGGGCGGAGCTGGGAATGTGGCCGCGGGCCAAAATCAATGTAAATCATAAAGCACTGACGGGCCAATTTTTATGGTTCTGCAGGCCAAAAGCAAAAAAATGACCAGCACTTGCCTAATTCTTAAAAAGCAGATTGTTTATTCACAAAAATAGTGAACAAAATGTAGCCATAACATCCAGTCTTCCAGAATGTAATTATAGCTCAGTGTAACATCCGTAGGAATGGCGGCTGGGGACACGCAGGGTGTACCTGCAGCCGCCTTTGTTCACTCTTCCCAGACCTCATCCGTTACGTCGGCGTCTAGCACGCCGGGAACGGTATTGTCATCAGCTCATAGGGTCGCTGTCTCGCGCGGGCGCGCGCAGAGACAGGACCTTTATGCTGGGAGAAGGCGCGTCAGCTGACCTGCCAGTCGGCTGACGTCAGAGGTGACTCTCGCCGCTTGGATTGGCTGTTTTCGAGCTGGGCGCGGCTGAGAGCCTTCCTCTGCTTCTTAAGCCTCCGTTCTCCATTAGCTAGCTTTCTGCTGTCGTGAATACCGGTACTTCGTGTTAGCGCTCAGACCTTAGACTAGTATCCGGTGTGCTTTGATCTGGGAGGAAACCAGGGATTTCACACAAGACTAGGACTATTGTATATTGTTATTATTTTATTACCTGTGTATGATTCTGGCTATTCTCTGACCTCAAATTTGCTTACTGATTCTGTACTTCTGCCTATCTGACCCTTGTTGCTGAGCTTCTGCCTGATTACCTACTATTCTCCTGCCTGTCGTTTCTGTACTAATACTGCCTCTCTGTTGCCGAACCTTGCCTGTCTGACCACTCCTCTCACCAGTGGTCCTTTGCCACTGGTGAGGTGTTTGTAGTATTACCCACCAGCTCCACTGGTGAGGTGACACTTGTTACTGATAGTACCTTGCCAGCTCCTCTGGTAAGGTCTTGCCAAACTATACAGTTACTGTGTCTGATAGTACCTTGCCAGCTCCTCTGGTAAGGTCTTGTCAAACTATTCAGTTCTGCTGTAGCTAGTACCCACCAGCTCCTCTGGTGAGGACTAGCGTTGTTCTCAGTTAGTGCCCACCAGCTTCTCTAGTGAGCACTCAGTACTTACTTATAGGATCTTGCCTTGTACCTACTTCATAGCTACGTTCACTGTAGTCTCTTATCAGCTCCACTGGTAAGGTCTGGTTAAAGTATACAGGCACGCATTCTGTCAGTACCTTACCAGCTCCTCTGGTAAGGTCTTGCTTTATATCGCCATTACCTCTACGGATAGTACCTTACTAGCTCCTCTGGTAAGGTTCAGTCAAACTATTAAAGTACAGTCTTGCTAGGCCTCCCAGCCCCTATGGAAGGCTCTATCTTCTTATTGTTTTTTGTTGCACCAATCACTATCACACAGTACATTGTGAGCTATACTTGCATTATTGATGATTCTGCAGATCACCACATAATCCAGTATAGTATCTGCATTATTGGTGATACTGCAGATCACCCAATAATCAGACGTCTGAGTAGCAGCACCCAATCGTTACACTCAGTAGTGGTAATAGCTCTTAGCTGCATACAGATGCATGAAGATCTCCTCAAGTATAAGTTACTCCTTCATTGCAGCCCAATTCTGCTCACAATGGACTGTCGCCGTTTCAAACGGATCAACCGTTCTTTGTCAAGTGATAGCATATCATGCTACCACTTGACAAAGAACGGTTGATCCATTCAAAACGGCGACAGTCCGTTGTGAGCAGAATTGGGCTGCAATGAAGGCGTAGCCTATACTTGGGGAGATCTTCATGCATCTGTATGCAGCTAAGAGCTATTACCACTACTGAGCTATAATTACATTCTGGAAGACCGGATGTCATGGCTACATTTTGTTCACAATTTTTTTGTGAATAAACAATCTGCTTTTTAAGAATTCGGCAAGTGCTGGTCATTTTTTTGCTTTTGGTCTATATCAAGTCTGTGCTAGCCACATGGACTAGACCTTGCACAGTCATTGAAGCAAGATAGGTGTGCTGTCCGAGAAGTTGCAATATGTCTCTGCGGGCCAAATTTGGCCCGCGGGCCAGAGTTTAACACGTGTCAAGGGAACCTGAACCAAGTCAAGCTATTTAAAATAAGCACGATGTACCTGCAAATGAATAATACATGCTTACCTCGCTGACAGTTCCAATGATTCCTTCCAATTCTGACAAGATTTTGTCAGATCTGAAATATATCAGTTGCTGTCAGTTCTATATCAGTTGCTATCAGTTATAACTGAAAGGACAACTGATGTGCTATAAGGAACCTGCCTGTTAATGTTGATGCCTCTGCCGAGATCCAGACGGAATCCGCCACTTCTGGGTCTCGGTGCTTGTTCTCTGCTGATGACGTGCTGGCTGGGACACAGGCCACACTTCCTGATAGGCGGAGGGCGCGTTCTCAGTACGCCCTCTGCAAAGGTGAACAATAGTCAGCTGATTGCGGTCAGCTGACAGCTCTAGCGTCAGCTGATTGCGTGGCTGACACTTGGCAGGTGTGTCTGCTGTGATAGGATGTGCGGAGTGTGGCTGGCCACTGATTGGATGAAAGTTGTATTTAAACGCGCAGAGTGCTTCCAGTCATTTCCCGTGATGAGCATAGCTGTGGCTAGTTGCTGGGTGCGCACTCACATTGTCTGAACTGTTGGAATTGACCTGGCTTGTATTTGACCATTCTTGTCTGCTGTTTACTAACCCTTGCTTGTTACCTGGATACTCTTGCCTGCTGCCTGGACCGACCTTTGCTTGTTACCTGGATACTCTTGCCTGCTGCCTGGACCGACCCTTGCTTGTTTCCTGGATATTCTTGCATATTACCTGGACTGACCCTTGCTTGTTGCTTGGATAATTTTGCATGCTGACCTTGCATGAACTCTCTCACTTGCTACTTGGATCATGCACTGCCTGTTCCCTTAACCATCTGTCATTACTGGCAATCGACATTCTCCTCCTAAAATCAAGGTACTAATCCTGTGTGATACTTTATGAACTATTGAACTGTGCTTTACTTGACTCAGTGGGGTTCTGGTGGGTTATTGTCCTCTCTACTCCAGTCTGTATGCCTTGCACGTTAAGACCTGGGGGTAACTGTAGTCAGGAGACTAATAACGTGTCCTGCTCATGTGGGGGCTTATCTATAGGTGAAGACCATGGGCCAGGCTCGGAGCCATGGCACTAGATTGGGGCATAGAGACTGATTGGGGACATAACCTGTCAAGCCTTACATGTACAAGGTTATGTCCATGCTTCCCTAGGGCTCAAGTGGACGATATAAAAGTTACCACTGTCACGAAAATCATACAATTTTAAATGTTTATAAACATATTCATATAAAAAGTATGTTTCTTCCAGAGTAAAATGAGCCATACATTACTCCTATGTTGCGGTCACTTACAGTAAGTTGTAGAAATCTGACAGAACCCAGGGAGGCTGGCCAGCATCTTTGTATAAATCTTTTTCAGTGAGTGTCTTTATAAAGAATAAAGGCTATTCTGATCATCCCCTATGGAGAGATGGAATAGCCCAAAACATGTCAGATACCTACAGTCTGCTGACCTGGAAGCTGTTACAGGTTCATAGCCATTTTTAAAATGGAGGACAGAGAATTCCATCAATCACAATGGACAAACAGGACGTAGGAGAGGAGAAAGAGATTGAGGAGTAGACTACATGGGAGGTAATTATGATGTGTGTATGTTTATTTTGACACTTTTCAGTTCAGGTTTTCTTTAAATATGGTGATGGTCTCTTATTGCTGATGATTATCACCAGTTACAAGGGAAGCTTTATAAAAGTGTTGATCGTTTACTGTGGCTAGCAGATTGCCAGAAGAGTGCCATTGTTTCTACAGAAACAGCAGCAGCACTTCTCTGGCGATCAGCTGATCACCATTGTTATAAATAGACTCCTGAATGTAATGCATTTTCCAGTAAAACAGAACAGTGGTTGTCAAGCAATGAATCATATCCAAGTTCATCAACTGAAACTCAGACATGTGGCTGTTGTACTGTATGGAGAGCAGTTTGCCATGACGTCTGTATTCCATAAACAAGTTGGCATAAACCAGTAAGCATTGAAATTTCTCCAGCAAGCTGCATAATAATGACATTATGGTTTGGGCTACAGCCTGCTAAGCTTGCAAGATGTTAGCGCAACAACCAACAATTATGTCTTAATGCTATACAATTAACAATACATGATCTCTGTATAAAAGAAATGTATATTGTGCTGTCTGAAAAATAAACATATGGAAGTGGAATAAATACTGTGGGTATGCTGTGAGTTTCTTGATGGGTTAAGGAGATCTACCATGATGCCTATTCCTGCTGCATGTCAAATAGCAGCTTACTATGCTCCAGTTTCAGCAGGCAGGCAGGTGCTGAAGGTCAGAAGCTCTGCTGATGAAATTTTTGCTCCTTGGAGGAGAAACAAAACATTAAAAAGAATCTATAAAATGCATTTCGTTCTATTATGTAGTAAGAAAATAGCAGCACTATGGCAACAAATAAATGTATTTACAAGCTTTATATTCAAAAAAGGATGACTATGCACGGCTGGATTTCCTCAGTGGCCTCATAGGCTGTGGCCTGGGGGGAATTCTGCTTATGGGGGATGAATATGGAAGAGAGACCGGATGCTGTACTTTGATTAAGCTGAAAATTGAATCGAAATATTACATATGAAGGCTACACATGGAAGAGGAGGGCATCAGCACATGGAAGAGCGATACAGAAGGGCAAAAGCACAAAGAAGGGAAGGTTAGCGGCACATAGAAGAGGTAGCAGCTGCACATGGAAGTTTTTTATCGATAGAAAAAATGGGAAAATGGGAAAATCAAACTATTTGATTGTACTGTGTATGTGCACCTTAAAGTGATCCCAAACTGAAGCTCTGAATCAAAAACCGATACCTACCTTAAGACAGGGAAGCCTCAGGATCTTATTGAGGCTTCCCTCTCTACTCCATAGCCCCCCGTTTCTGAGCGTGGCCCCCCTCCACATCAGACGCGCAGCTCCTCTTCCTATAGCGTGGCCACTTGAGCCTGCGGCTCTGGCTTACAGCGCATGTACGGTTGGGCTTGGTCTGCTATTCCACGGCCATGCTATAGGAAGAGCTGCGTGGACCGAATGTGATTAGCGACAATGTCTTGTTGCTAATCTTACGGGGGGGGGGGGCACACTCAGCAGAGGAGTCAACAGAGTAGCGAGGGAATCCTCAATATGATCCAGCAACAATAACCATAGCAACCTACCTTTTTGCGACTGGAGATTCTATGTTGGTACACTGCTGCTCAAAGTTTTTATACGCTAAAACATGACCAAAAATCCATGTTCCTGCAAACATTATTCTGCAGTATCTAGGGCAATGTAATTTAGGAGCCAGTCTACCTTTGCCGGGGTTTCCAGGTTTAGGATATTCTGTGTTGTACATAGCAATTGACTTTGAGAGAATTGGGAAGAAACAATATTCATCTCCATTTCAATTATGCAATAGTAAAGAATTTTGTTCATACTCGGACAACCGAGGTGACATGTGAGATAGACATGTGTATGTACAGTCACAAATAACTAGGCTGTGTTTCTTTTTTTCTTTCTCTGCCTGAAAAATGTAAACATCTGGTATGCAAGTGACAGTTTCTGTCCGGGTCGGACTGTGTCAGACTATAGCATAACCCTCACTGATAAGTAATTACATGGCTTCTGAGAGCAGGAAATAGATAAAAAGTTTCATAGATTTGAGCTCTGGCATACTTCAACGAAGGTGTTATTGAGCTGAGACAATGAAATAGTAAAAACTTAAAAACTAGATTTAAATATAAAATTAAAAGTGTGGGATATCTAAAAAAAAGTCATTTTTAGGAGACTGAGGATAGATTCAATTGTTTTTCTTATCAGTTTATTTTCACCTCTGTTGTCCTTTAGTAATTTTATTTGACTTTGTATAAACTTTCTTGCAGTGGAAACCATATATTTCAAGGTCTGGCTGCTGGAATTGCAGTGAATGAAAATGGAAAAGGTCTAATTTCAGGTACTCAACACTAAGTTAACACAAGTAAAGATTGTTTGGTTATTCTTTTTTTATCATATTTGTCTCCTTTTCAAAAAAGCAAATTTTGTAATATATAGCTATTGCATTCTTAGCATGTAGAAGCATTACATTACATGTGTCTTGTGTTTACCCTCAGGGTTGTATGTATGAAAAGTCTTAATCTACTTTTTGTATTATTTTGTGTCAAGTTTGAGATTATTACATTCAGTGACAGTGAGAGCCATGTGACACACAGACTACTGGTCAAAGAGGACACCACACATTTGTTCACATCATAAAATATTGCAGCACAGTGGCTAGCACTCTTGGCTTGAGTACCAGGTTCAATTCCCAGCCTGGAGTTTGTATGTTCTTCTGGTGCGTTTTCCCCACCAAACTCTGGCTTTTCAAAGAAAGCTTTAGAAACCTCCATAAAAAGCTGGGCTAGTCCAAAACCTGTCAGAAAGGGGTTCAGAGTTATCAGATTTGTAATAACTAATGTGACAGCTACATAGTGGGCCGTTAAAGTGGTATTGTCATAAAATGTCATCTATGGTTGAAAGCACTAAAAACAGCACAAAATGAACAGCTAAAACAATCTGACTAGTTTTCAAGGGTTAAAACTCATGTTTAATGCTGGGAATACACGGCTCAATTTTGAGCCATTAAGATGGCTCGATTGACAATTTCCGATCTCCGGCCCGATCGGTTTTCCGCTTGATTCTGCATTGAACACAATGAAAAAAGATAAGAAAAATGAGCGGAAGATAAGCAAATCGCCTGCGGAATCGAGCAGGAAATCGATTGAGCGGGAGAATCGAGCGGCAAAATCGAGCCGTGTATGCCCAGCATGATACTTCATGTAGCTGCTAACTGATAAGCATGCCTTGGGCAGATTTATCAAATTGTGCTGGAAGTGTATACAATGTGTAAAACTGTGTAAACGAGGCAGAAAATCTTCTGCTGTATCCTGGAGGAGGAGAGCAGAACTTTGTTCCCTCTATTTGCTTACTAATCACATCTCTAGGAGTACATGAGCACATCTGATATTTGTCCTGCAGCTGGCAATTATATCAGTCAGCTTAGTGAGGTGCAAATGTGCATTTAAAAGACATCAGAGCTGCCTCATAGTGTTTCATATTTATTTCATACTTTGTTTTTTTATGATGACAATACCAATAGCAATTTAACCATTTAATGACATTCTAACGTATTAAAACGTCATGTTTTAGCCTGTTAATGGCAACATGACGTTTTAATACATCGCGTGTTCCCGCTGCCGCTCCGCATGTGTGCGTGCCGGTCCCGCCGCCGTTTCCATTGGGTTTCCGTGTTGAGCGAATGGGGAAGAGGACCGAGCAGTCCTCTACCCATTCGCAATGCCTGGAATGCATGGATGTGACCGCGATCAGCGGCCGCGTCGATTCATAAAACAGGAAGCCGTCACATTGTATTTAAATGTAGAAAAAAAAAAGTGAACATTTCCTATAACGGGAAAGTGTTCATGAGCGCCATCTTGTGGCCAAAAAGTAAAATTACACATACAGACACATACATACTTACACAATACTAATTAATGTAATAACTTGCATTACCGAAGCCCCCCCACCCCCAATTAAAAAAAAAATACTTATAAAAAAAAATCAGTAAAAAAAAAAAAAATACGTAAATAGTTGCCTTAGGGGCTCATCTATATTTTATGATGGAAAATTACTTTTACTTTACTACATAGGGGCTGGTAATTATGGACCGGACAAAACAAAAACAAAACAGAAAAAAACACCTATATTTCAAAATAATATATTGTCGCCGTACATTGTGATAGGGACATAATTTAAACGGTTTAATAATCGTGACAACTGGTCAAATAAAAAAATGTGTCTGTTTTATCCACAGTAGAACGTTTAATTTTAAAACTATAGAGGCCGAAACCTGTGAAATAATTTTTTTATCCATTATTTTCTTATTTTTCCCATTTAAAACACATTTAGAATAAAAGAATTCTATGCAAAATGTACTACCCACAGAAAGCCTAATTGGTGGCGAAAAAACCGAGGTATAGATAATTTTCTTGTGATAAGTAGTAATAAAGTTATTAGGGAATAAAAGGGAGGAGCACTGACACGTGAAAATTGCTCTGGTCCGTTAGGGTAAAAACCCTCGGGGGTGAACTGGTTAAAGAATCTCAAGAGCTCTCAAAGCATCTCCAGTGATCCAACAGACTTCTGCTCAGGTTTTTAAAAATTATCTTAAATTATGTGGTAAAATTTTTGAGCCCTCACCTGGATAACTGGTACACAGAGAGGATTGCTTAAAAAAAAAAAAAAAACCTTGGAAAATTAGGAGATGTCTGATTACATTTGTATGCAGTCGATCCACAGTGAGACTTTTTTTTTTACCTCAGGAGTTGCCCAAAGATAAAAAAAAAAAAAAACCTTGCCATGGATGCTGCCAACAGTTGCAATCGCTCAGCCATTACTTCATGAATTTCTTAACAACACTGACTGGCATCTGATATGACTGAGTTGAATATGGAAAATGCTAACCACATGATAGCTGATCGTTTTTAATGACACCAGTGCAAGTTTATGGTATCATCCTGAAGATTCTTATAGAATGTTGGCAATCGCTGGAGATGTGTAATAGGCATGTTGTATTGCAAACACATACTTGCTGTGCTATGGAGCTGACCATTTAAATTTAATAAGCTGCAAAGCATCCTGCCAGGAAGAACTTAGTGGGAATAATTTCTGAATGCAGTTAAGTCCCAGTTAACTCACTAACTTACCAGACGTCTCAATCAACCAGCACAGGCCAACTTCTAAGGGTGTTTCTGGGCTCTGTTGTGCTCAAAGACGGTTCCTTTGCTCCCCAAAGGTTAATATACTAGCAATTACTGCATTTAAACCTTTAATAAAGAGCTCATGGTATGTATATAGAGTGGGGTATAGTACTGTATTATCTAGGCCTATTTTTCATATTAAGTCTCAAGCACCCAGAAAGCACACTTATCTGGCACCAGCCAACCCCTGTCGGTGCTGAATAAAGGGGGACTGTGCTGTATTAAGAAATAGAGTATTCCAGCAATCCTCTGAGACATGACCACAGCATCTTTATTTTTAAAGGTATAACTACTAGGGTTGCAGCTCCTGCAGCCACCAGGGGGCCTAGGGCTGTGGGGTCTCTAACAATATTCTATGTTTTAAAAGTGAAAGTTACCTTAATAAAATATCTGTAAATAATACCAATGTTTTTTAAGCTTCGACCTGCCCAACTACACAGAAAGAAACTATGGAGAAGATACTGACCTTAACATGTCCACAATCATGGGATCTGCTTCCATTTTTACGCTTGTTGTTTTCAGCAGTTGCAATGTATATTTTTAAGCATATCTGTGTTCCTGTGTTTCCTTCTTATTTATCTTCATTGCGAGGATTAATAAAGCAGGGCCCTTATGCAATTCACTATTTCTTCTGCGTTTTCTCCTAGGTGATACTTTCACACTTTGTCATAAAATTCCCACCAGCAAGCAAGAAAATAATCAAAATAATTTTGATAGTACCAATTGTAAAATGCTTCAAAGTTGTTTTAAAGAGATTATGAAAATTATCTCTGGGGAGATAACTCAAAAGAAAAAGTGAATTGCATATGGGCCCATGGCTTTATCTGTGCAAATGAGGCAGTTGGACTAGAAGTCCAACAAAGTACAGGTCTCCTGAAAAGTACATAGAAGAAAGAACTCTTTTAACTATCTGAACAAAGACTCCTGTTAACAGGGTTGTGGCGAAAAGTTCAAAAGGGTGTTTTGTTTCACCATGTGGAAGCTGAATGGACCAGATTTTATGTCCTACTGACTTGGGGTGCCCATACACTAACTCGATTTCCCGCCTATAGACAGCAGATTCGATCACTGTGATGGAATCTGCTGTGAAATCGATAACGCAAATGTGGACCGATTGACCAATTTCCATCCCGAAATTGATAGATTTCATCGATCTATCCAGGCAGAAAATTTTGCACGATCGTCAGCGGGTCGTAAGCAGCGTTCGATTCGGCGACGAACAACGCAGCAATAATCTGACCTGTTCCGCTGGCGCGAGTCCCTGGTCCATGCTGTTCCTTTCGCTAGCTGCCCTTCTTCATCTTCTCTGCACTTCCTGTCCCATCCTGTGAGAAGGGGACGTTCAAACAGTAGAGCGCCCTTTACTGTTTGAACTTCCCCTTCTGACAGGATGGGACAGGAAGTGCAGAATAGATGAAGAAGGCCAGCCAGAGAAAGGAACAGCATAGACCAGGGACTCGCGCCAGCGGAACAGGTAATGTATTGCTGCTGGGGGGGGCAGGAGTGACCTGAGGTAGGCGGCACTCCACAGATTGTGAAAATCTGTGTGCATTGTATAGGCAGCCATTAGATCCCTCTCTGATTAGATTCGATCAGAGAGGGATCTATCTGTTGGTAGATCTGGTGGAAATCGACCAGTGTATGGCTGCCTTTGGCTGCTGCAGTATAAGCAATCTTTTCAAAGTATTTTCAATCTGTTGGCCCTTATACTACATAGATTCGGTAAATCTGCACACTCAAAATGTTATTGTGTATAGCCACATTAGAGCCAGAGCATCAGTGCAAAATGTCTTGGAACTGGCATGGTTTATTAGAGACCCAGTTAAAAGGTCAGCTCATTAAAAAAATAGACACTAGGCCTCGGCCGCGACCCCCTCCCCACCAGCAATGCACGCATGGCCGCACGCGCTCTCACACGTAAGGCCACACGCATGCCTGTCCCCCTGTGCCCGTCCTCTGCTTTCTGAAGTCTGTCCACATGCGCGGCAGGCAAAATGCATGGACATAGGGGAACGCAGTGACAGGGACTTTATTATATAGGATGAAGATGGTAGCCTCCATATTATTTTCACTTCAGGTTCAATTTAATGGGGACAATAGAGGAGATTGTTGTGCACTTGAGGAGACTGGTACCTCTGTTCAGGTAACGCAACAGAAGTATGCATTTGGGCTGTGTTTTTTCCTCAAAATAGGCTATATCTTCAGTATGTAGGATGAAGGGAGAACACAGGTTGAAATTCATGTTGAAACTGCACATTCACTTTAACACATAGAACAATTCCATAATTTACTGTTACAGTGGTGAAGGTGTAAGAACAGCTTTAGTACAGGTGGCTAACAGGAAACACTTTCCCCTCTCATTCATTGCCACAGGAATTAATATACTGCATTGCCGCCAAAAAAGCATATTAGGAGCAGGGAAATAACAGAAGCGGAGAGTTTTCCACACATCTGGCAGAGAGCTAGCAGAAAAGAGCGGTGACAGCTTAAATAAGTTCCCAAGTTATTTTTCAAATTGCAGAAGAAGCACAGAACAGGCAAACTGCTGAGTTATAAATAAGCCCCTGGAGGGTTTTGTATGACTTTCCAGCAAACGTAGCAGCCGTGTGAAGAGCTAACGTGCACATCACTTTTATACTTGCTGATATCGGTTATCCATGGGCTTTTGGAGTTAGTTCCAGAATATTAACAAGGTGTTAAAATGCACAGCTTATATACACTGGACATTCGGAGGTGAAACATTATTTGCAAACCTGTCCAGTGTATATATGCTGTGTGTTTTAACATTTTGTTAATGTTAGTAATGGCCTGAACGGTTCACATGCAAACATATTCGCGTGAACATCGCTGGTTCGCGTTTGCGATCGTACGCGAACTTTATGCGAGTTCGACCCGCCCCCTATACTACATCATTGGGCTAAACTTCCACCCTCTACATCACAGTCAGCAGACACATGGCAGCCAATAAGGCTGCACTCCCTCCTGGAGCCCCCCCCCTTATAAAAGGCAGCAGCGTCAGCCATTTTCTCACTCTGTGTGCTGCTGTGTTAGTGAGAGAAGGGAGAGAGGTTGCTGTAGATACCAGTACCAGTAATACCAGTCACTGCATACCTTTTCACTGCACCAGCGTGACTGCACATTGTTATACCAGCAGTAACTGCGTATCTTTCACTGCACCTGGGTGACTGCACATTGTATAAGTCAAGTCAGTGCACACCTTTCACTTCATCATCCCCAATATGGAAAAAACAGGCAGAGGCAGGCCACGTGGCAGGTCTGTTCGAGGTGGTGTCATGATTTTGTGCGGCCCTGGACCAAAGTACAGTGTTCAGAAGACACGTGCCATCAACCCCCAAGATTGTCAGGACGTAGTTGACTATTTAACACACAACACCTCATCTTCCTCAGCTTCTGCACGGAACTGTGAAATCTTTCAGAATCAGAATCAATTTATTTTCGCCAAGTAAGTTTGCACCTACAAGGAATTTGTCTTGGCAGTTGCTTAACAAACACAAACAAAAAACAATACAAGGACAGACAGTGTGAATATTACAAGTTAAGGACATTATAAGTATAGTGGCAGTAAGCAATGTGAGAATTGTTCATGTTTAGTTCTGTGCTGATTACTTTCAGTCCTAGCAGCTCTAACGTGGTTCAGCATTAAGTATGGCTACTGCTTGAGGAAAAAAACTGTTCCTGTGTCTGGAGGTTTTGGTAGCGATTGACCGGAATCTTACTCCTGAAGGCATGCGCTGGAAGATGGAGTAAGCTGGGTGAGAGGGGTCAGAGGCAATTTTGGTCGCTCTCTTTCTGCACCTGCTAGTGTAAAGATCCTGCAGGGAAGGTAAGCTACAGCCAATTATCCTTTCCGCTGATCGGATGATGCGCTGCAGCCTCCCCTTTTCTAATGCTGAGCAGGAGCTGAACCATACAGTCATGGATGATGTTATGGTGGATTCGATAATTGCAGTGTAGAACTGCACCATTAGCTTTTGAGGTAGGCCAAACTTTTTCAGCTGCCGCAGATGGTACATTCTCTGTTGTGCTTTCTTGACAATAGTGGCAGTGTTGTTGTCCCATTTTAAGTCGTTTGAGATCGTGGACCCAAGAAACTTGAATGACTCTACTTGGGTTATTGTGGATCCATTTATGGTTAAGGGGAGGTGCTGGGGGGGAGATCTCCTAAAGTCTATTATCATCTCCATGGTTTTGAGAGCATTTAGTTCTAAGTTGTTGCTGCTGCACCAGGAGGAAAGCTGTCCCACCACATGCCTGTATGCAGACTCATCCCCGTTTTGAATGAGACCAACAACTGTTGTGTCGTCTGCAAACTTCAGAACCTTAACAGATGGATCTGTGGAGATGCAGTCATTGGTGTAAAGTGAGTACAGCAGTGGGGAAAGCACACAGCCCTGGGGTGCACCAGTACTGACTGTCAGAGAGCTTGATGTGAGTTTACCAAGTCTAACACGCTGTCTTCTGTCGGTTAAGAAGTCGGTTATCCATTTGCAGAGGGATTCAGGTATGTGTAGCTGGGAGAGCTTGCTGTGCAGCAGTGATGGAATTATGGTATTAAATGCAGAGCTGAAATCTATAAATAAAATCCTGGTGTAGGTTCCTGGGTTATCTAAATGCTGTAGTACATAATGCATACACATGTTCACGGCACCGTCTGCGGATCTGTTAGGTCTGTAGGCAAATTGCAAAGAGTCCAGCAGGGGATCTGTGATGGATTTCAGATAAGCCATTATCAGTTTTTCAAATGCTTTCATGACCAGTGATGTCAGGGCAACCGGCCTGTAATCATTTAAACATGTAGGTTTTTTTTTTTGAATTGGTACAATAGTTGCGCATTTAAAACAGGCAGGAACAATTGAGAGTTCTAGAGATGCTTTGAATATGTCTGTAAATACAGGCGCTAATTGGTCGGCACAGAGATTCAAGCATTTCGCAGACACAGCGTCTGGTCCCATTGCTTTCCTGGTGTTTTGTTTTTTAAAGAGTCTATTTACATCTGATTGGCATATTGTTAGAGCATGCACATCTGGGGACAGGTTAGCAGATTGTGTCTGGCCTCCTGTGTTGTGTAGTTGCTGAGGCACCGCAGGGGGTGGAGACATTGGCTGGCAGGAAGAGTGTTCAGTTTGCCTGTGGCAGAGATGCAAATTGACTTGTTGTGTTTGGCTTTTGTTAGTAGTGTCAAACCTGCAATAAAATGTATTCAGTTCATCTGCAGGTTATGTAGTGAGGGGGGAGGAGATTTCTTCCTGTAGCTGGTAATTTCATGTAGAGATTTCCATATTGTGGATGAGTCTGCGTTAGAAAAATTTTCCTCAACTTTTTGAGAATAATCTTTTTTTGCGGCGGTAATGGCTCTCTGCAGTTTGTATTTCGCAGCTTTGTAGAGGACTTTATCGCCTGTACGATATGCCCTTTCTTTATCGAGGCGCAGCTTCCTAAGATGTGATGTGAACCAGGGTTTATCGTTATTGTACCTGGTGCACTTTTTTGTGGGGATGCAGGACTCTTCACAAAAGGTAATATATGATGTCACAGCGTCAGTGTATTCATTTAGGTCACTGGAGGATTCTTTAAATAAATTCCAGTCAGTTAAATCAAAGCAGCTCTGCAGTTTTTCTACAGCTTCACTAGTCCATTTCTTAACTGTGGTCACTACAGGTTTGGCAGTTTTTAGTCTTTGGATGTATGTTGGGATAAGCTCTATAACAGCATGATCAGAGTTCCCCAAAGCTGCCCTGCTGACAGAGTGATACGAGTCCTTAGTCATAGTGTAACAGTGATCAAGTGTCTTACCTTCTCTAGTTGCGCTTGTGACATGTTGCCTGTATTTGGGGAGTTCTTTGGAAAGATTAGCACTGTTGAAATCCCCTAGTATGATAAAAAAAGAATCTGGGTACTCCCTTTCCACCTCAGTGATTTGATCTGCGAGATCTTGGAGCGCAGGCTGCATACATGTTTGTGGAGGGATGTACACAGCAGCCAAAATAAATGAAGAAAACTCACGGGGTGAATAATAGGGTTTGCAGTTTATGAAGAGTGTTTCCAGCCCAGCCGAGCATGTCCTCTTAATAACTGTAACATCCGTGCACCATCTATCATTAATATAGAAGCAGAGTCCTCCACCTTTGGTTTTGCCAGAAGTAAGTGGGTCCCGGTCAGATCTGTAGAGTGTAAATCCATTTATCGGCAGAGCGTTGTCTGGAATAAGCTCAGATAGCCAAGTTTCTGTGAAGCAAATAGCCGCAGAGATTTCTCCTCCTGCTCTGATTTTGGCACCCCACTCAGCACTCAGTTGGCAGCCACCAAAGTGCTATCATCCCAGGGCTCAGCGGTGTGGAAATTTTTTTGTGTCTGCCTCAGATGAGAGCAATGCCATCTGTACTCTCTGCCACGGAAAATTGAGCCATGGAAAGACCAAGACCCGCGTAGGGACAACTTCCTTATGAAGGCACATGATGACAAAGCACAAACTGCAATGGGATGACACCTGAGGAAAAGCAGCACACAAAAGCAAAGCCACACACCGCAGTGGAAGATACCAGGCCACAATTACTTCTCAAAAAAAGGCGATACCCAAACTGTACCGTGATGTTGAAAGGCAAGTGGTGTCATCTCTGGCACACAGCGTTGGGTCAAGGGTGCATCTGACCACGGATGCCTGGTCTGCAAAGCACGGTCAGGCCTGCCCGAAGACTAAGTCAGTCCCCACACACAGCATCTCTGCCTGCATGCCTTGTGACTGCCTGCCCGAAGACTAAGTCAGTCCCCACACAGCATCTCTGCCTGCAGGCCGCTTGATTGCCACCACCAACATGGTCTAGGACTCCAGGTGGATTGCTGAATTTTTAAGGCCACTGCTAGCAGCGGCCGCTAACAAAAACAATAACAATTTTTCTGGTGCATGTACATGCCTGCCTAATTTTATTTGGCTGCACTGCAGCTGCAACAACAAAACAAAAGGCATGTACATGTGTCAATTCCCCTTCGTGATCGTTACCTTGCTGCGGTGAAATGGCTTGCGTATCACAATGAAGCAATGACTGGCTATATGAGTGTGTTGGGGGGCACACCTGACTCAAGATAATGAGGTCGTTGCTTCATTGTGGACAGACCAAATTCGATCAGCTGGACAGTCACTGTTGACATTGAGCTACCTCAGCCCGGCGACCATATGGGCTTGAAAACCGCCATCTCCTGCACTCTCGCCATGGTGCGCACCACTCCAGCACGGCCATCACTACACAGACAGCTGTTTGCGGTGCGTTACACAGTGAGTTTGGTCTGTCAGTGTGAAGCAGTACACTAATGAAACTACCTGATTGATGTATACACATGCAAGATTCATGTGCTTTGAACATGTATTCAAAGCACTTTATGCCACCAATTTAGCATGCAATGTGATTTCTGCCCTTCAAACCCTGCTCTGCGTCAAATCCGTAATTTTCCCCGGGACTTTTGGTGTGTATCCCACTCCGCCATGCCCCCCTCCAGGTGTTAGACCCCTTGAAATATCTTTTCCATCACTTTTGTGGCCAGAATTAGTGTTTGAAGTTTTGAAAGTTCGCCTGCCCAATGAAGTCTATTGCGTTTCGCAAAGTTCGCAGGTTCGCGAACTTTTGCGGAAGTTCGCGTTTGAGGTTTGCGAATTTAAAATTGAAGGTTCAAGGCATCTCTAGTTAATATTCTGGAACTAGTCAGAAGAAGGCTTATTAGCCGAAAGCTCACTTTTTATTTACCTCTAAGTTAGCCAATAAATGGTATCATCCTGATTCAAAACTTGTGGCTCCAGTAATACAATAGATGTTATGTCATAGATACATTGTGAAAAATACAGTTTTTCAGCAGAACATCTGTTACCTGTTGAATTAATTGTATTTTCTTCATACAACCATAATGTTGGGATGCAAGCTTTCAGGGAAGGACAGCACCACTTTTGTGAAATCACTAGTGACCTGTCATTAGTATCAAGGCACCAGTGAGAAGTATCTAGATTTTCACATAACACTACTAGCTTCACCCCTTGGCATCCACTTATGTCTAAGCTGCTAGACTTCCTATACCGTACTTAAAGGGAACCTGAAGTGAGAGGTATATAGAGGCTGCCATATTTATTTCCTTTTAAACAATACCAGTTACCCTCTAGTCCTGATTTCTTTGGCTGCAGTAGTGTTGGAATCCCACACCTGAAACAAGCATGAAGCTAATTTAGTCAGATTTTTTTCTGGTCTGATCTGCATGCTTGTTCAGGGTCTATGACGAAAAGTATTCGAGCCAGAGCATCAGCTGGTCTGCAAGGCAACTGGTGTTATTTAAAAGGAAATGATTACGGCATCCTCCATATTCCTCTCACAAAAAATATTTCAAATGTATGCTCTGATAAATAATAATAAAACATATATACAGATAGCCCCCTACTTACAAACCACTTGAGTTACAAATGTTTTATGCATACAAAGTTGTACAAAATGCACTATACAGTTTGCTTATGACACATTTTTGTTATAAGTTACAGTATCGTTTACCGTAACTTGTTGTAAGTGGTTTATACAGTGGAGCCTCTAGCCATTTTGCCACTCCAGGCGAAAAAAACCTGTGCCCCCCCCCCCCCCCCCCCCCCATAAAAATAACAGTAATGCGGCATCGTGTCACCAAAAAATAATCGTATTGCGGCAGCGTTTCACTAGAAAATGCACATAGGCAGGGCTCCTCCTTTACCCCACCCCACCCCTTCCCATTAGTTCCCCCTAATAGTCCTGATACCTGCCTGTACCTATAAGAAAAAAAAAGACATTTACTCACCTGCAGAAGACTTGTGTCCCGGCCTCACTCCGGCGTGCAGCAGCTCCCCCGATGATCTTCATGTAGCAACTCCGGCTGCAGAACTCCTGCGTTGACAGGCAGAGCAGGGCTATGGGAAAATGGCGCCTGAAGCCCTGCACTGGAGACACAATTAGTCTCCAGTGCAAGGCTTTGGATGAAATTTTCCCGTACCCCTATTCTGCCTGCCGGAACCCACAGACTCCGCAGGCTGCAGAAGTGAACTTACAGGCTGTGGCCAGTGAGCTGGCGTGGCGTCAGACGCCACAAGCCAGTTCACCGACTGGGAACATACACTCTGGTGGGGGGTTACTCCTGGCAGCTGCTTTGTTGTGTGTACGGTCTACCTTTTTTCCCTCCTCATAGAAACAGATGCATTGTTTTCTTAGCAACAACTTTTTGGGCAGATTCACTAAACAGCAGAAAATGTACCGAATTTTTCGCACTTTAAGGTGCTTCTGACCATAAGACGCACCTAGGTTTAGAGGAAAAAACCAGGGGGAAAATATATATATATATATATATATATATATATATATATATATATATATATATATATATATATATATATATATATATATTTATATATTAACCTGGTGCATCCATGGTGAAGGGGCATCTTGTGGATTATTCCGCCTTTCTACCTCATGCCCCCTTGTACCTCTTGAGTTTCCTTGTGGCCTCCTCTGTCCCCCTTGTGCTCCCCCCATGTGTCCACCTCTATCCTCCTCTATGCCCCTTTGTGTTCCCCTGTGTCCTCCTCTATGCCCCTTTGTGTTCCCCTGTGTCCTCCTCTATGCCCCTTTGTGTTCCCCTGTGTCCTCCTCTATGCCCCTTTGTGCCCTCCGCTTGTCCCCCTGTGTCCTCCTCTGCATGGGCACGGTACAGGGAGTCCCCGACATTGCGACGGGTTGGAGGTTGGTGTTGGCAGGTGTTCACAAGTCAGGACCTCGCTGCATTTAGACTATACGACGCAGTGACTTTTTCCCCCCACTTTTGGGAGAGAAAAAGTGAGTCTTATAGTCCAAAAATACAGTATATGTGCACTAAGCACATATCAAGAGTACCATGTTTATGGAAACGGCTTAATAAGCGTTGCACACATAGCCGTTTGCTAACTTATAACAACACAAAAAATACTGCAATTCCTTAAAATGTGCTCTATATAATTTCTAAATAATAGCTCACAAATAAATGCAGATACTGGCCATAGATGGATCAATTTACCTGATCAATAACAAGCTGGGATATTTTATCATTCTTCAACCATTCTCCTGTTCGATCAGTTTTGAGGGAAATCAAGCAAAATAGCATCCAGGGCAGCCAGAAAATGTAGATGTGTTGTTGAGTGTGAAGAACGGCAAAGTGGTGCTTTTGTTCTGCTACAAAACTACATATCAGCAACACTGATTAAGCAGACATGTGACTGGAATCTGAAGTACCTTGTGTTGCATCCTCTGATATTCCCCGATCAGTGTAGCGATTGAGGAAAATTGATTGGAAACAGCATTGGGCCCCCCTTCAGGCATCTCCGGCCAGCTTTAATTTGAAGTTGATTTACTGAGTTTCTGCTTCGGGGGAACTGTATATTTCTAATAAACTATAACTTTGCATTGGAGATGATGCTGCTGTCCATTATGAATCAGCCGCTAACTTGATTTCATGGGAAATGTGATCCTCCATCCTAGTACGATTGTTTGTTCTAAATGAGATGCAAGTTCCGGTTCCGAGGGGAGAGCTCCTGTTACAAGTGTAGCAATTCTTCACGTCTGACTAGCTGCAGTACAGGAATTTGTTGTAAGCTTCCCGATAGACCTGTGAGATATCCCTTGTTACAAAAGCTTGACTATTGTAGACCCAATCACACAAGTAATTCTGATCACGCTGCCATACCTATATTATAGACAATGAAGTCTTCATGTATAATACATCACCTGGGTGATGAGAACACACTGCAGAAAGTCCAGCACTAACATATTTACAACAACTGACTCGTTCTAAGAGGAAGCAGGGTAGTGGCTTTACATTTTAGAGCTATGTGGATTACTGCTAAGTAGGTCACTGATATTTAACTGGATGACTATTCTCAAACACCCCTTGGAACTTCTTCCTTTCTATTGTATTTATTTCTAAGGCCTGATAGACGATGAAAACCATCTTAACTAGACAAAGAAGATTTACTTCTGAATTTATTTGTTGATCACCTCTTCTTTCCATGGTCTTTCTTTGACATCATTTCTTTGTAAGGTCTAACATGAGACAAACCATTCTTCTTTCTGTCTTTCTCTGTCTTTCTTAGGTTTCAATAGTTTTTTATTAAAAGTTTTTAAATTTTTTACAACAGTCAAAAGAATTATTTGACATTTGACATTGGCAGAAATAATGATATACATTACAGTTTTTATTTTGTTTCAGCTTTGCGTTGAGTGTATCTCTGTCTTTCTTAAATATATTATAAATATTCTCAAATTCTCTCTGTTTTTAAATACAGTGGGATGTAAAAAAAAATGTGATATTTGAGAAGTGAAATTAAGTTTATTGGATTTACAGCAATTGCGCAATAATTGTTAAACAAAATTAGGCAGGTGCATAAATTTGGGCACCATAAAAAATAAATGAAATCAATATTAAGTAGATGCTCCTTTTGCAAAAATTACAGCCTCTAAACGCTTCCTGTAGGTTCCAATGAGAGTCTGGATTCTGGTTGAAGGTATTTTGAACCATTCATCTTTACAAAACATCTCTAGTTCATTCAGGTTTGATGGCTTCCGAGCATGGACAGCTCTTTTTAACTCACACCACAGATTTTCAATTATATTCAGGTCTGAGGACTGAGATGGCCATTTCAGAACATTGTACTTGTTCCTCTGCATGAATGCCTGCCTTAGTGAATTTTGAGCAGTGTTTAGGGTCTTTGTCTTGTTGAAAGATCCAGCCCCGACGCAGCTTCAGCTTTGTCACTGATTCCTGGACATTGGTCTCCAGGGTCTGCTGATACTGTGTGGAATCAATGCGTCCCTCAACTTTGACAAGCTTTCCAGTCCCTGCACTGGCCAAACAGCCCCACAGCATGATGGAACCACCACCATATTTGACTGTAGGTAGCAGGTGTTTTTCTTAGGATGCTGTGCTGTTTTTCCTCTATGCATAATGCCCCTTGTTATGCCCAAATAACTCAATTTTATTTTCATCAGTCCATAGCACCTTATTCCAAAATGAAGCTGGCTTGTCCAAATGTGCTTTAGCATACCTTAACCGGCTCGGTTTGTACTGTGGGTGGAGAAAAGGCTTCCTCTGCATCACTCTCACATACAGCATATCCTTGTGTAAAGTGTGCCGAATGGTTGAATGATGCAGAGTGACTTAATCTGCAGCAAGATAATGTTTTAGGTCTTTTGTGCTGGTGTGTGGGTTGACTCTGACTGTTCTTACCATTCGTCGCTTCTGTTTATCCGAGATTTTTCTTGGTCTTCCACTTAAAGCCTTAACTTGAACTGAGCCTGTGGTCTTCCATTTCCTCAATATGTTCCTAACTGTGGAAACAGACAGCTGAAATCTCTGAGACAGCTTTCTGTATCCTTCCCCTAAACCATTACGGTGAACAATCTTTGTCTTCAGGTTATTTAAAAGTTGTTTTGAGACCCCTTGTTGCTACTTTTCAGAGAAAATTAAAAGAGAAGGGAAACTTACAATTGACCCCCTTAAATACGCTTTTTCATAATTTGATTCACCTGTGTATGTAGGTCAGTGGTCACTGAGCTTACCAAGCCAATTTGAGTTCCAATAATTAGTTCTAAAGGTTTTGGAATCAATAAAATGACAATTTTATGCACCTGCCTAATTTTATTTTAACAAGTATTACTTTCTGTAAATCCAATAAACTTTATTTCACTTCTCAAATATCACTGTGTGTGTCTCCTATCCTATCCAATAAAATGCAAGTGTCCCTGCGTCATCAACTGAATGGTTGTGTGGCCTGGCTTTTTTGTACTGAGCATGTGTGCAGCCAGGGTAGTTAGGACGCAGGGTCAGACCTGACAGTTTGCTGTCTGTGGTTCACAGAGATTCTCATTGCATTGTGGGAAATAACAGCTTTTTCCAACTGCCAAGCAAGCAGCTCTGTGTGCATATACTTCATGACAGTGGTGGGGAACGAGCACGCAGGACGCATAAGTGCGCGCTTTGCGCGGAGGGGGGTCCAGGGGGGTAGCATCTGTGACCTAGCGCTCGTTTTTTAATGGGCAGGCCATTTTGCTAGTACGATATATTTAACTGACTTTTTTTTTTATTGTAACAACCAACGATTTATACAGGAAAATCATGATGATTAACAAGGTTGCCTAAACTTTCACATCCCACTGTATATTATACAATATAATAAATATTCCCACCTTACATATCTGTTCTTACATATATTACACATATTCCCCCCTTCTCTGTACGCGCTTACTGATATTATAGGTATTACCACTTTATCTCTCTTTTTCTCTCCCACCCATAGTCACCATCAATGTAGAAAACATCCCAATAACCTCAACTGTTAAAGCTCGCTGTCTGGGGTAACTCTGGACTCTGCACTCTCATGTGGACCACATATTAACATATTAACTAGCTTCTACTATTTCCATCTCAAAAACATTTCCGAAAACACACGTGTTACAAATGTGTCCCTTCCTCTCCCAAGAGGCTGCTAAAATGCTTGTACATGCTCTAATCATATCCCATCTTAACTACCGTAACACCCTACTCTGCAATCTACAAAAAAACAGACTGGCACCTCTCCAGTCCCTACTGAACTCTGCTGCCCGTCTCATCCACCTGTCGTCCTGCACCTCTGGGGCATCCCCTCTCTGCCAGTTACTCTATTGGTTACCAATTACCCAAAGGATCCAGTTTAAACTCTTCACACTATCATACAAAGCTCTGCGCAAGTTATTACATCCTTAGATTTCCTCACTAATTTCCAAATACCATCCCACCCGAAACCTTTGCTCCTCCCGGGAGACCTTCTTATCCTCTAGCTTAGTCACTGTCTCTCACTCCTGCATCCAGGATTACTCACAAGCATCACCTCTCCTTTGGAATGCTCTCCCCCAGCCAATCCGTCATGCTCTGAGCCTGGAAACCTTCATACATACTCTCAAAACACACCTGTTCAGTCAAGTCTATACTTTGCCATTTATAGCATTGTCATAGTTTGCCATATATAGCATGAGGCATACTGCCTCATCAGCTAAGTCCTGTGGCTCCTTCCCTAATAGCTCCAATCCACCATCCTCTAGGCTGTAAGCTTGTTAGAGCAGGGACCTTCTCCTAATGTTTCTTATTCTGATGTAATTTATCATATAAACATGCACCAGTGTTGGGGATGTCTCCAACCACACATCAACAATGTATGCATTTGTATTGCTGGATGTCCTGTTTGTACAATGTTTTGAACATTTAATGTACCTATCCTCTATACTATTTGTTTTGTACTATGTACAGCACTACGGAAGATGTTGGCGGTACAGTATATAAATAATAATAATAATTATGAACTTAGCTATGGAAGAGGAATACATTTCTGAGCTATAAACATATTTCCCAATCCATGTTACTATGCAAGTTGTCTGCTAATGCTTCATACAAGTATGAGGATCTGATCTGATCTGATCTTCTGTGGTCAGATTTGGTGATGATCTGATGTCTATGCAAGCATAGTCTGCCATGCACAGTTGACTTGATGCAGTTATTTTTTTTTCAGACAGTGGTTATTGGATTCCCATATAAGTGTGATTCAAACCCCTTTACAGAATCAATAGCTGATGATGATTTATATGAAGTTTCCACACTACCCCTATTGGATGCTGTGTATCATGTAATTGAGAGCCCTCCCCCCCCCCCCCCTTAGTGCTGGAATCTCAGATTGCTTGGCCACTGTTTCTCAGAAGCTAGAAAGATAGTGGTAGCTGTATCTACATAAGAATGTCCTTTAGCGTTTATGTGGGGTTGCAGTATGGACGTTGTGCCGTAAAAATAGGCCTGCTATTTTGCTTGAAGAAAGCAAGCAACACCTTGTATCTTTATGTATTTGTACTTAAACAGTTTATCCCCCTAATGTCATATTAATTGGGGTATTAAGCATTTAAGGCACATCAAAATATGTATTACTGTTATCATTAATAACCTTAAGTATTTATATAGCACCAACATCTTCCGCTGTGCTGTACAGAGTATATTGTCTTTTCACTTATTTGTTCATCAGAGGGGCTCACAATCTAATTCCTATCTCAATCATTTGTCTATACTGTATCATGTAATGTATGTATTGCAGTCTGAGGCCAATTTAGGGGGGGGAGCCAATTAACTTATCTGTATGTTTTGTGTATATGAGAGGAAACCAGAGTGCCTGGAGAAAACCCACACAGACATGAGGATAACGTACAAAATTTGTGCTCGTAGTGCCCTGGCTGGGATTCAAACTGGGGACCCAGCGCTGCAAGGCGAGGGTGCTAAACACTATGACACCGTGCTGCCCATGTATTTGAGTAGTTTTCATCAGTAAACTGATGGTTGGTTGACTGATTGACTGCTGGGAGGTGACTATACTTTCTACATAAGTTATCTCTACAATGTTTTTTGATTGAACCAAATTCTGCATGTTTGAAAAATGTATTTTAGCCAAAACAAAAGAAATGCTAATTGAAGGGGAAAAGTAAAAGTAACATGTCACTATTTGTATTTTAGTCATTATAAAATTAATGTGAATTAACTTAAATCTAAAATATTTTATTTTCTTTGAACAGAAAACGTAATCCGTGAAAATCAGTGGGGAGGTGTGGATATCCGAAGAGGTGGCGACCCAGTTCTCAGAAATAATCTAATATGCTGTGGTTATTCTGATGGAGTGGTTGTTGGAGAACGAGGCAAAGGTCTTATTGAAGGAAACACCATTTATGGTAAACAGATTATATTGATTGTTATGTTATTGCTAAGAGGCAGTCTTATTCATATTTCATTGATCATTCTTTCAACCAAGGAACTATCAGAGCTGCTGGGATTCACTGGTAGTCCTTTGATGGAAAGTAATGTATGGCCACAGCACAGGTCAAATGTAATGTCTTTTGTCAATAGGGCAGTCCATGCCATGCACTGATGAGGATCAAACAATCCGAAACAGTCTGTATGCATGTTGGATTATTATGGCTTTGTACAAATTAACAAACTGACACATCATTGCATTCCAGCGGATCTGGAGGTGTGTTTAGCGTCTAAGGGTAACAATGGTTAATTTGCATATATTCAGCAGTGATGCACTTGGAGACATCTCAAGCTCACTCCAACCTGAATTATCGCAAATTCTTTCTGTTTTTAAGAAAGCAAATTTTTGTTGTCTATAGGGCAGAAATCTATGTGCATTGTACTATCACTGTTATTGAGCATATTTTACTAGCATATTCACATATGATTCTTGGTGTTTGCACCTTGCTATACTATACTTCCAATGCATGTACTATCATAGAAGGCTTTCAAACTGTAGTAGATTTTTTTTTTTTAAGTACAGGAAAGGCGAAGGGAGTTTTTTTTCTTCTTATTTTTGTCCTAGAAATGTAGTTTAAGGCTGCTTTCACAGTGGGACGTTACAGGCGCACGTTAGAGCAGCCTGTAACGCAGCCCAACTCACAGTAATGAAAAATCAATGGGCTGTTCACAGTGCCCACGTTGCGTTACATTGTAACGCTGCACATTATTTAACTGTGCAGCATGCTGTGCGTTCGTTAGACTGTTTGCACATGCTCAGTATTGTGGGTTTTTTTATTTTGAGAAGGAGGGGAGAGTCCGCTATTGTTAGCCACATGGCTAATTAATATTGACTGCATTGCCATGTAGTGATGGGAAGTTCGGCTCGATTCATTGAATCGATTAATTGAAAAGAGACGGACTTCCCATCACTTCTGCTGTGTTTTTTTTCCTGGAGCGGCCGCTGATTGGCTGGCGGGACCACGTGATGCGGAGTGTTCCGAACACGTGGTCCCCGCAAGGTATGAGACAAAAAAGGCTCACCAACAGCTGCACAATGCGGCTCACTCTGGTGTCCACCTCCAACACCACCAGGCGTTGCGTTAGGGGCACGTTATGCGACCATAACGTCCCCTAAAACGCCACGTCCTGGTGGGAAAGAGGCCTAAAGTGTACCTGTACAGAGAAAAGTGTCCCTACTGGGTACTCCCCTTGGGAGGGGGAAGCCTCTGGATTTTGGAAAGCTTCCCCACTCCTCCTCCAGCGCTGGAACCCCTGAAAAATCACTTGTCGACAGCGACGCGGACCTGTACCGATGGAAAAATCCGAGCCCACTCGGGTCTGTGCTACTGTGCACACGGGAGTCGCCTGCGCAGTACCACAAACCCAATTGGGCTCAGCTTTTTCCATGGGAGCAGATCTATGTTACTGCGCATACGCAAGCTGTTGACAAGAAATTTTTTGGGGGGTCCCAGCACTGGAACAGGCCGATGGAGAAGGATGGGAGAAGCCTCTCTAGGATCCAAAGGCTTCCCCATCCCGTGGTAAGTATCCATTTCATTGCCTTGCAAACCTCCCAGGTTCCTTTCTCCAGGAAAATATTATTTTGGTTTTGCTTAGTGTGGAAAGGGGTTGGAACCTCTTGTGGGTTCTCACTGTTATCTGTGCCCCTATTGCAAAGTTTTCTCTATTCCCTGTTTGTGGGCTTTCTATGGCTTTAAAAACAATCCACATGGACTCAGGGATAAGAAATGAGGGACAACTAAAAACAAAAAAAGAATTGTAACGTAAAAGTGCCAACTCTTCCCCACTCTTCAAAAAAAGGACAACATTGAGAGAAATTTTTCCAGGGAGTGTTTGTGGTGCTATTTAATTCTAATGAGCCAAGGCCTTTGGGATACTATGTATCCCTCCAGTCATGTGTATAATATACTTACATTGGTTGTCAGTAATGCCACTATATAGTAAACATGTGGCCCGGAAAGATTGCCTCGGTTGAGCACTGGAGCTTGAATTAAGAAGACATTGCACACAATGGCCGATATCCTTTTAACTTGTGCCTGCCACATAAAAATGCCTTGATCTGATTGCCTGGGGGTGCATTGTGGCAGGCACACAGGTGAAAATACATTGATCTGATTGGCTGGGGGTGCAGCGTGGCGGGCATACAAGTGAAAATACATTTATCAGACCGGCTGGGGGTGCAGTGTGGCGACCATACAAGTGAAAAGACATTGATCTGATCGGCTGGGGGTCCACGGTGGCTGGCATTCAAGTGAAAATGCATTGATCTGATTGGCTGGCAGTGCAGCGTGCAAGGCATATAAGGGAAAATACATTGATCTGATTGGCTGGTGGTGCAGTGTAGCAGGCATACAATTGAAAATGCATTACATTGATCTGAGTGGCTGGCGGTGCAGTGTAGCAGCATACAAGTGAGAATACAGTGATCTGACTGGCTGGGAGCTTTGCATATATAGTAAAATGTTTTCTTTGTAAAAATGTGTGCCTTAACTAAGTTTTAGGGGTCAAGACTTATTTTGATGGTCTATGGTCTATAAATACATTCACTAAAGTCACAATTAGATTAATGAACATATCGTACATTACTTTTCAGCTTGTTACTACAACAGATAAATCTGCTAAAATTATTATTTTTGTTTTTTAGATAGAACATGTAATTCTAACCTAATAGGCCAGAAGCATGAAGGCAAGCTAACACTTAGATTGTCTTGTTTGCCAGTTAAGTTTTGTCTAGAGTAGACAATGATTGCATTATAGTGTATTCTCCCTCTGTATGCTCCTAATTGCTTCAGATGCACAAACATCACACGGTGTAAAATAACAGCAGCGCAGTATATTAGCAGTATGATTTGAACTGAGCCTTGCCATGGCTTTAGACATGCTCTGAGAATAAATGTGGCTACTGAAGAGACAGGGGAAAAAAAAGATGAAGATGTCCAATCACCTGATATTTAAAACCAGATATTAGCAGCATGCAAGTGTCTAAAACTATCATTTTCAAGTGGTTAAGTAATGATAAAAGGCTGGTGAGAGGTTTTCAATGGATACAATTATTGTTACAGATTCAGGGAGGATGTTTGAACAAGTGGCATCAGTTATAGTACTTTGAGGAAGTATTTTTTTTTTCAATTAATTGCAGTGAGATTTGGATGAGATGGTATCAATCTATGAAAGCTGAGGGAATAATCGGAAACAAATGAAAACGTGTATTTGTTTTGTTTTTGGTTATAAGCTTAGTTAACTGGTTTTACCGTACTTGTCCTGTGTAAACATTGAGTCATTTATCAAAGAAATTTACTCCTAAATATGGTGCTTATTTGTCCAATGTAAATATAAATTCAATGCCAGTGATCTGGATGCCGATTTATAGTGACGTTCGGCATTGGAAAGACAGGTTTCACCTGAAATCTAATGGAGATCTATGCCAAATATGGCACAATGTTCACTAAAACTATGTGAAATGAATAATTAACAATGAACAACTGTTCCCTGCAAACGACATTCCAGACAAAAATGCACAAAGAGGCATAATCAACAAGGTAATGATATGTTTGAGCACAGGTGTACAAACATACACTGGACATTGTTTCAGAAGTGGAAAAGTTGTACAGGAAATGACAATTATGTGGCAAACTAGAAGAAAACCTGCATCTATACGCACATTGCCCATTCATGCGTTGTTTCGAATGACAGCACAATCTTTCACTGTGGTAGCAACTATTTTGTGTGAGCTATAGCAAACCGTGGGCTGCGCACTATGGGGTTGATTCACTATAGGAAATAGCGCAAGTAACCTCCTGTTAATCGCGCTATTTCTATAGTGTGCTTTAAATGTAATGTGCTGCATGCTACGTGCGCTATTAGCCGTGTAGCGCACGCCTAGGCTGCGGGTAGTGCAGCATAGTGAACGCTATTACCGTAAGCCGCCTTCCAGCAAATAAGAAGCGCTCATCTCCTCCCGCCCTGAGCCCTTTTGCATCCAATCACTATAAAGGACATCATCCTTGCACTCTGATTGGCCCAATAAGCTGCTTGTCAAGTTGTAGGTGTGCAGCGCAAATCACTTATGAATCGAACGGGCGTTGGTCTTCTTCACCCTTGTAGTTCCCAGCAGCTTTTTGGTGTCCACCTGCATAGCTCTGATGCATCACGTGACCTGATGTGGGTCAGGTGACACGCCAGGGAGCCGTACGAGTACGCCGCAAAGCCACTGGGAGTAGTTGGAGAGAAGAAGACCGGTGCCCGGACGATTCATACATCACTTCTGCTTCACACTACTCTGCAAATAGTTATAGGAACACCCCCATTCCCCCCTGCCAGGCATGCCGGTTAGTTTAGACGGCTGGATGGCTGCATTCTAGTTAACTGGGACTCAGCTGTATCAGTACACTAAGGCTGAGTTACCATTTATGCGTATTTTTACAAATTTTTTAGGAGATCGAAAATTCACATTAGCATGCATGTTTATGATTGTCATGAGCTAGTTTCCATGTAATGCAAATTTCCGTTCACGAGATGCTGCTTGAAAAAAATCATACACTCTGCTGCATTTTTTCGCATTCCGCATGCATTTGCATCCAAATGAAACATGGCTTTGCAGGTGAAATGCTACGTTTCGCATGTTTTACATAGAAGGAAATATGCTAGCCACATATAAAAAATTGGCACAAAATTTTCATATTTTTCTTTCTTCTGTGTGAAACTACACAGGCGAATTCTCAGATGTAAAAGTGTAATGGAAACTCAGCCCATTGCTTACACTCCTGTCACCTAAGAAGATGGCTCATAATTGTCCCCTCTCCATTAATAAAAAAAAAAAAAAAAAGCATATCACATAAATAGGCAGTGTCACTTAAAAATAACCAGGCAGTTACTTGGCTTCTGTACTGGCTGGTCTGGATTTCTGCTGGGAGGACTGGCCTGCTGCCAGATTATCTGGCAGTTCCCCCATAGCATTCCCTTACCTTATAGTGGACCCCCTCCCATGTTCCCACTGGCTTTCCATTGAGGCACCACAACTCCCAGCATGCCCCCATAGAGGAACCACAGCTCCCTGCATGTCCCCATAAAGGCACCACAGCACCCTGTATGCCCACATAGAGACACCACAGCACCCAGCATACCCCCAATTGATGCACTACAGCTCCCAGCATGCCCACCATTGATGCACCACAGCTGACTTTGCCTGGGGGACATCCTGGGCACCCCATAATAGATCCGGGGCACGTGCCACTGATCTTTGAGGCTAGTAACTCCCATGCTGCTTGCTATTGTACTCTTGTGGTAGGATGTCTGCTGCGTCTCCTCAGGAGGAGATTCCCTAACCCCCAGTCTGGACAGGAAGCATTGGAAATATTTTCTGATGCAGAATAAGGACAGGAACAAAGATTCACAAATAGTTCAAAACTTTTACTACACGCTCCAAAACTCCAATATTTGTTTTCCAGGAATGGGGTTTGAAGAGTACAGGTATATGATTTGTACTGCACTACACCAAAATACCTCTGAACTTAAATACCATTTCTTATATTGCATTGTTTGTTTCTAACTACGTTTTGCTCATAGTGGCAATTTTTATATTCATTTGTCAGAGATCCTTATGTGTAGCTTTAAGCTTGGAAAGCTCTTTCCAGTACGGTATTGTGTTGATTGGCTTGAAATGAATGACACAGTCTTGGAAATCTAATATTTCTAGATTGGAGGAACAACTTTACAGTCCCTCTATATGCCCAATATTCTGCAAGGATGTGTCTGTGCTGTGAGGTCCGTATTATTACAGGAGGAAAATCACAGCAACATGGTGCTTAAGAGCTTCATTAGACACAGAAAATGGCTGATTAGTTTAGCTTGTTTTCTTGTAACTGTCCCCAGAGCTTTCTGCATGTAATAAGCCAACTGTGAAAGCACATTGAAGGCGTTACATGTCTGCAGCTGTACACATGGGATTATCATAAAATTGCCTGTATACAGTAGCATCAATTCATCCCAGAGTACGGATACCTCCTAATGTTTTAAAATGAGAAAGAGGGACAAACTGGCTAGTGGCCCACTAGAGTAATTTCAGCTGCACTTTGGGATTGCCCATGATCGCTGGTGATCCCAAAAGTGCTATGCCAATGACAGTGCATGCAGGTGAACCCTCAGGAGCGATTGCAGTTAGGCCAAATCACAATCGCTGGTCCAGCAGCATTTTTGAAGCAATTGCTCTCCAATGCAAAAGATTGAACCACTGCAAAATTGCTTTGAATTGTTTTTCAAAAGCAATTTTGCAGTGGCTTTGTGGGTGAATTTCTTGCTTTAAATAAAGTTTGAACTACCTGCCGGGTCTCCTAAGGTCTGTGCCCGCTGTCTTCCAGCATGCTTTTGTGCAAGGTGGGGGGCTGTGTGCCGGAACCCCGCAGACACGGACCTCGGGAAACCCAGGAGGTAGTTGAAACTTTAACACGGGATACTGTAAAGTATTTTAAAACTCATTAAAAGCACATTGAAACAACCAACAAACATAGTTTGTGCCATATGTTCAAAATTCGCACTGAGCAAGAAAGGCCCAATTTGCCACGAGATAGAGCATAAAAATGTTTCTAGCTCATCCCTTGTTATAACAAGGGCAAACATGAAAGATGAAGTACAATTTTTGATATATCTAGGTTGATATTTTATTTACAACATTTGAAGTTCCAATGTAAAGTTCTATTGCCACTTTTTTCTGGTTTGTTGTAGTTTGAGGATGCCTGCTATATTGCAGTGCTCACATCTGCAAGGAAATCTGTCCATTATCTTTCTAGATGTTCTCCAGACACATATAGATGTCATCCTGCCTATACACCAGATGCTTCCACTGTCAGTGGTATTTTGTTAAGGTATCTAGTTTTTCCACTTCTCTCTCCTCTAGATGGTAAGTTATGGTAAGCTAGGTAGAATCCTGCCCTATTGATTTTTGTCTTTGCTTGCACTACTTCTACACAAACATGGACCTGTATGGCTGGATGCTCCTGTTGTACTTTGTATTGCATGTTGGTCACCTTGCTAGATATGGAGGAACTTAATTTAATTAATTTCTTCTAAACAGACATTTTAGAACGTCCTGTTTTTGCACTTTTCAGTTCAAAAAAGAAGTTGTAAAACAATCGGTTTCACAGGACTGAAGATCAGAGTACACTCGTGGGGGCTTTGTATGCATGTGCACATGTGTTTGGCCGATTACCAGCACCAATTGGGTGGTCAGGAAATTATTACTAAAACTTTAGTTTTAGGAGTATAATCCCACTTTAAATGATGCCCCATGATATTACCAAAGGACTGTACCTGAAAGCCTGGGGTGAATTTACCTATATAAACATTGCTGAGAAAGATACCTGACAAACAATACCATCTTCAGAATTTTTTCCTTCTAAAATATGCAGTTGCATTTTTTTTTTCTAGGAAACAAAGGCTGTGGCGTGTGGATTATGTCATCAAGCCTTCCACACATCACCAGCAACCAAATAGGTCACAACAGTATTTATGGGATAGCCGTATTCTGCCGCAAAGAGGAAGTCAGTAACTACATACCCAACGGGGCTGCCAATGAAAACTTAAATGATGAGGGAGAAGCAGCCAGCTGGGAAAATGATCTGGACACTGAGGACGACTGTTACTGCTTTAGGAGGCCTGTAAATGTGGCCCTTATTGAGTCCAACAGTATTAACAGCAATGGAGGTAAGGCAAGCTTGGCACGTTATGTACTGCTCATAATTCCTTCATCAGAAAGACTTTCATTTTTTTTTTTTTTACACTAGATAAAATCACTAATTTCTCTTTCTGACAGCTTCAGAATCATAATAAAACGAGCTCAAGTCATTTACTGCCATATATGATAAATCATTTATCTGTTTTATTTCAAACATGAAAGAACACAAGAATGTTACCCTGTATTTAGACTACAGTATTCATTATTGTTCCTGTCCTGGGGCTCTGCTTTCTACATCAGTTTTTAGTTAAAGGAAACATTAGTGCCTGTCATTGTAAAAGTTTAATTCCAGTCAGAAATGGAACTGTGCCGCTTCTGTTATGGCCAAGTGAAAATTTAAAAAGGAACTGAACAGAAAATAATCTATTGAATACAATTGCATATTTTTAACAATATTGCTTTATAAATTATTTACAGTAGTTAATGTTTGCACATTGTAAAATCTATCCTTACATTCTTAATGTATCACAGCTGGTAACATCTTTACTGCTGGTAGGTGCATCACTGCAGAATATTTGTTTACAGTGTGTTCCAAAGTCAGTAGAAACAGCTCCTGGTCTCCCAGAATACTCTGGGAGGAGAATATTGCATAACTAAACAGCCTAGGCTAAATATCACTGGGAGGGCAGGGTTACACACCAATATACAGCTATAGTCATATAGATATAGGAAGTGTTTCTGATGCTAAAACCAGGAAAATGTAAAAGGGGGTATGCTGAATAATTTACTACATTCTTTTATATGCCACTATGGTGCTCCTTGTTTGTTATGAGTCATTTTCATTACATCTTGCAAATGTTATCCTCAAACCACTGTACAAATGGCGCTCTTTGATCCTAAGTACTGTGTGCATTTTCGCTTGATCGGGAAAGGGCGTTTTTTATCTATGAGTGCTGTGGGAGCACAGGAAAGAGTGGTGTACCATCTCTAGATGCATAGCTTTGTATGTTACTGAGCAGCACAAAATCAGCAGTCACAGTGTTTGTACCGCTGTATGATAGATTTCAGCTGAAGTCTAATCACTATTGAGTGGTACATGGCAGTTAAACAATCAATATACCAAAGTCTGTTTTCCATCAGTGAAATATTGTATGTGTACAAGCTCACCATTTACTAGCAGAAGCGCACGGAAGGGGTTGTTCCGGGTGTACAGAACACCCCCCCTGCACCAAGACCGGAAGTCTCCCTCTAAATCTGAGCAGCGGCAGCCACAGATGCACAGCTGCCGCCTGCTCATATCTGTGTGCGGCGAGAAGGACTCTGACTAGAGCGAGGGGCCCAGGGATGCGGGAGCCGGCTTTATTCCTCGCTCCCTCCCTCCCTCTGAATTCCCCTCACCTGCGGTGATTGTGTGCCGGCTCCCCCATGAGTGTGTGCGCAGCGGAGCGGTAGGTCCTCTTACCGCAGATCAGGCGCACCGGCAACTAGTCTCTATGCTTCCTGTGACGTCATGGTAAACAGGAAGCAGGAGACTCCAGTTGCCGATGCGCCTGATCTGCGGTAAGAGGACCTACCGCTCCGCTGCGCACACACTCTTGGGGGAGCCGGGCACACAATCACTGCAGGTGAGAGGCATTCAGAGGGAGGGAGGGAGCGAGGAATAAAGCCGGCTCCCGCATCCCTTATTGGCGCCGCCACAATTTTTTTCTCTCTTCTCTTCCCAGGGCAATCTTCTTCTCCCCACACAGGGGCACCTTCCTCCACCTATCTAGTCTATACTGGGGGCATATACCTATCTAACCTATACTGGGGGGCATATACCTATCTAATCTATACTGGGGGGCATATACCTATCTAATCTATACTGGGAGGCATTTACCTATCTAATCTATACTGGGGGGCATATACCTGTCTAATCTATACTGGGGGGCATATATCTGTCTAATCTATACTGGGGGGCATATACCTGTCTAACCTATACTGGGGGGCATATACCTATCTAACCTATACTGGGGGGCATATACCTATCTAACCTATACTGGGGGCATATACCTATCTAACCTATACTGGGGGGCATATACCTATCTAACCTATACTGGGGGGCATATACCTATCTAACCTATACTGGGGGGCATATACCTATCTAACCTATACTGGGGGGCATATACCTATCTAATCTATACTGGGGGGCATATACCTGTCTAATCTATACTGGGGGGCATATACCTATCTAACCTATACTGGGGGGCATATACCTATCTAACCTATACTGGGGGGCATATACCTATCTAACCTATACTGGGGGGCATATACCTATCTAACCTATACTGGGGGGCATATACCTATCTAACCTATACTGGGGGCATATACCTATCTAACCTATACTGGGGGCAACTATATGGGCTACCTATACTGGGGGGGGGGACCTATAGCTGGCTACCTATACTGCGGGCACCTATACCTGTCTAAACGTTGGGGGCGCATTTTACGCCCTCACCCTGGGTGCAATTTAGCCTAGAAACTGCTAGTATTTGGCTCCACCCACACCATGTTTTGGCCACGCCCACACGCCGCTTTCAGGAGCCCCCCCCCCTTGGAAATCCTGGATTTGCCCCTGACTAGTGTACTGTGGCCATAACCTTTTTGATAAAAAAAAAAAAATTGTGCCCACCACTCCATCATGCCAACATGGGAATAATAGGGCAGTAAGGAAACAACCAGTAGTAAGTTGAAGAAATTATTTAGTTGGGGATGACTTAAGGTATGTAGTTAGTAGAAGGGACGCCTTGGAAGCAGTATACCAGGTATGTATGACCTGTACACTTTGCCGGTGCTCAGTCTTGACCGGATTGCCCAAGCAGTCGCTGGTTCACCATAAACAAACGAAAGAGACTGCACACAATTGACTGTAAAAACTGTTGCTGTGTATTATGGAGCAAAGCACTGCATTACATGTTACGGACTTCCGTCCTTCCTCAGATGCATCTTTCCATCTGAGGAAGGACGGAAGTCCATAACATGCAATGCAGTGCTTTGCTCCATAATACACAGCAACAGTTTTTGCAGCCAATTGTGTGCCGTCTCTTTAGTTTGTTTATGACTTAAGGTATGCCTCAGTTGTCATGAAAGCTCAGTGGCAGCTCCAATCAGAGCTGGTGTTTAGCTGCATACAGTGAACATGAATTTCATTTTTCTGGATAAGGCTGTGTTCATTAAATGTAAACCGATTATACACATAAACATACCAGTAATATTAGCTAGAGCTTAGCTCTGGCTTCCGTCAATTTGCCATTTCTTCGGTTTTTATCAATACATTTTTTTTTCTAAATGCATATACCATCTATTTTAGCCGGCAGTTGGGGGGACCTCTTTATCATGTATGGGCAGGTTTCCAAAGTTTTCTGCTAATCTCCTCCCTGTTGCATAAAAAAAATCTGGGCACTTTTAAAATGGAAAAAAAAATTAAATTACAAAATGAGTTTTCTACAAATGACTTGTCATTTTATAACAAAGCTAGTTCCGTTGCATTAACGTGCACCAGGCGGGCCCCCCCCCCCCCCCTTACAGCTGCATGCACGGGCCCTCACACAAACTTTCCAGCACGCATATGCACGGCTGCAACCTCCTGCCCACCCCCCTCGCACGCGCGGCCCGATCATGCGCACTACCCCAGGCCGCACACACGGTCGCAGACACCTGCGATTTTAGTAGGTAAAGATTTTAATAGAACCTTATGCACAACCATTTGGCAGAGCTTGCATATAATCTATCACAACAATAACCTTTCTATAGCGCTTTTTTCCCATAGGACTCAAAATGCTTAGGCTCTTTCAGATTCATTAGTTGGTAGTAGGATGAAGTATTCACACTACAAAAATTATATTTCTGCAAATGCCAAACTGAACAGGTGGGTTTTCAGTCTGGATTTAAACACGTCCAGAGATGGAGCTGTCCTGCTCTGCTGAGGTAAGTAGTTCCATAACGTAGGAGTTTTCAGGTGGACTTTGGGTATGACTAGATTATTAGAACCTGTGGATCTGAGATTGCAGGGATTGCTACGCAGCTGCAACATTTCCTTCATGTATCCATGGCCCAGATTATGTTGTGATTTAAATGGTACAGAGGTGTACAGGAAGGGCCCCATAGACACTTTTTGAGTTCTGCCACTCAAGAAGGATTGGAACCACTAAAGAACTATGCCATCAATGCCGCAGTATTCCTGTAGCCTGCTTATCAATATGTCATGGTCAACTGTATCAAAGGCTGCAGAAAGGTCTAGCAGTATCAGGATGGAGCACTCTCCTCCGTCTCTTGCCATGAGCAGGTGGTTGCAGATTTGGATGAGGGCCGTTTCAGTGCTGTGATCTACACAGAAACATTGCTGTAACATATCAACTCACATTGATAAGATTTATACTCATTTGTTATTTTCTAATTTCTTTAAAAAAAATCTGTGAAGCCACCATAGGTTAACTATTTGTTCTAAGCTAGGCTAGACCTTTTGCTCTACAAAACATGAAGGTGCATTCCAGCCCTTAAAATGTGTTTTTCAATCCCTGGAAACTGCCAATGGAGTTTACATGATCCTTATACTAAGGATATTTATCGCTAGGATGTTAACAACAGCAATAGACTGTAAGAAGATTACCAATAATATGATTGTTAAGCGAGGAAGGATGCGGGGGAAGTTCCATAGACGTTCTAGATAAAGATTGCTTAAAGATCTATACACATGCATTGCAGTACATCAGCTATCTGTAACCATTGTTTACCACTTTTCTTTGAAAGATCGCTATGCAATATCAGTTTGAACGATTGTTCATGTGTCATCTTGGCAGATGAAATCTTGCCGTGGGTATGAACCTTTAGGGTTGGGACCCACTAGCAGTCTCAAACGCAAGAAATGCCATTTTTTTCCTGCCTTACTTCAATCCTGATTGCTCTGAAAGAAGTGCAGGCAGTGCATTTGCAATTCTACAAATCGCAAGCGCTGTATTGGAATAGCCCTCATAGGGTTCCACTGTCCTAGCACTTTGCAAATCGCCAGCAAATGCCAGTGATCAGCAAGCCCATGGACAGCGCTGCTAGTTGGCCCAACCCCTACAGTTCTCAGCACAAAAACAACTATAATTACAAGTAAGGGTTATTATTATCATTATGGATTAATATAGTGCCAACATCTTCTGTGGTGCTGTACAACAGCATACAGGGCATAACAATACAAAGTAAACAATACAACACAATGGTGGAGTTCAACTGATACAGTGAACAAGTCAACTGCAGGTTTTTACACTGGAGTGGGAGGTATGCATACACGTTACACAGCGTTGTGAGACAAAAGGGGAAGAGATTCCTGGCCAAAAAGCTTAAAGTCCCATCTACATGATACGATTCTTTGAGCGATTCGATTACGATTCTATTTACGATCCGATTAAATCTGACATGTCCGATAGGGATTCGATTCAATTCGATTAGCCATTGTTATGCAATGGCAAATCGAATCGAATCCTGATCAGACATGTCTGATTTAATCGGATCGTATATAGAATCGTAATCGAATCGCACAAAGAATCGTATCGTGTAGATTGGGCTTAACAGTCCAAAGGTTTAAGGGATAGGACAATAGGTGAAGGGAAGCTGTGAGTGAGATGGTAAAAAAAATGGTGGTCAGTGGCCGAAGAGACCTAGGTAGGTTATTATTCTTGCCTGAAAAGGTAAGTTTTCAGGTTGCACCTAAAATGGTTAGTGTGGGTGAGTGAATGATGTGTTGAGGGAGGGTGTTCCAGAGGAGGGGAGAGGATCGAGAGAAGTCTTAGACAGGAGAATATTGTTAGTAGAGCGGAGATTGCGATTACACATATGTATGCTGCCGGTGAGCTGGGTGAGCAGAATGACAGCTCACCTTGCTTCCACTTAAATCCCTTGCAGCGTAAAATTCTATTCCCCCTCCAAGTCGTCACAACTCAGTGGGAGATGTAATTCAGGGTCCGGTGACCCCCAGAACCCCAAATTACCCCTATGCGTTCCGCACAGTATATCATTACTACCACATCGGCGACTAGTTTCGGCGCTGAGCACCATGCGCTGAAATTACCTGCTTCGGGAACAACTACTACACTGGCTCCCAGAATCACAAATGCCAATAGAATTGCAGAAAAAACACTTGCACGTTGCATGTTTTTTAAGATGGTGGTAGCCTAAATTTGATGCGGCAACCCACTTATCAAAACATTTTAACAATGGTGGAGAAGTAGCTAGGTATTCTTTTTTTTTTGGTTTTTTTTTTTATAATGCTGTGGGTGCAATATGGTCAAAGCTTTTTTTTTATTTGTTTGTTTTAGTTCTTTAAGCCTCATACAGTTTAGATGGAAATTGGCCGAGTTGGCCTTTCAAATCCGTTTCAGCTGAGAACCTAGTGTGTGTTCAGGTGTCCCCCGAGATGTTTAAGCAATGGAGACAGCCAAGCACATTGTTCCCCTCCTCACCCCGCCTGCTGGAAGGCACTCCATCCTTTGCTGCTCTGTCCTATCCTCCCCTCCATAACAATACAACGCATTTCTTGGCTATAGTCAAAAGACATGTCTGTATGAGCTTGTGCACAGAACTGTAGCCCTAGGGATCGAGTAGCATTTGTTCATAATGTGCTGCATATCATGAACAATTTTGGTTGTATGCTATAATTTTCCTTTACAGATAAGGCAGACTCCATTGACCACTTAAGTACCAGCGGTCTCTGCCCCTATAAGGACCAGAGACCGCTGGTACAGAAACTGCAGAATCCCAACGGATAACAACAAATTGCCGCACATACCCACCGCAAGTGTCCTGGGCCACCCACTCTGCTGTCTCTATGATGGCAGAGTTCCTGTGAGCCGGTCAGGAGCTGCTTTTATTGACTCCTGACCCTGTCTTTCAATGTAAGCCAATAGGAGTTGCAAGACAGGGCCAGGAGCTAATGAAATCGGCTCCAGACCTGCTCACAGGGCTCTACTGTCATAAAGACAGGCAGAGCCAGTGAGCTGCGGTGACAGATGGGATTAAGCGGCGAGATCGGCGGATGCCCGCAGTGGCGGCTAATTGAAATTTACACCCTGCCAGCCAGGTGACCACCAAAACAAGGGCGTAGATTTCAATTAGCTGGGTCCTTAAGTAGTTAACTTGTGTACCCACTTTAAATTATTGTCACCCAAAATGATTGTTATTGCTCATTTGGGGTGACTCTTTAGGAGCAAGCGTTGTAAAGACACATTGCTCAACTCCTGGCTGACCATCCTGTTTTGTTCTCTGGAGAGGAGAGGGTGACTCAGCAGCTCCCTGCTTCAGGAGATTCAATGGAAGTTGCTTCAATAGCAATATCGATTGGTTGTTTTTCTTCAAATATCGCCATTTTGGATCTCTACTATACATACTCCAGAGTTCCAGCTGAAACAGTTGAAAACAATTATTTTGGCTCCGGAAACTCTAAAGTGCGTATGTTGCTTTAGTGCCAGTATGCAACATAAAATATTCCCAATGCTAAATGTAGAGCTGACTTCTTTTGCAAAGTCACTATATTTGTTTTTTGTTTTTCAGCTGCTGGACTTTACATTAAAAGTACCGAGGCCTTGAACATCATAGCTAATGCCATACATGGCAACCGTGACAGTGGTGTGGCTGTGTTTCAAAGCAACCAGCTTGTACGGATTGGAAACAACAGCATCTCATGCAACAGACTGAGCGGTGTCCATGCAGAAGCAGGATGCAGAGTGGAATTAAGGGGAAACGGTATCTATGACAACAGAAGCCATGGCATTGCTTCCAAGGGAGATGGAACTATCACAGAAAATGATATTATAGGAAATCGTGGCTGTGGTATTCAGCTCATGCATGTTGCTGACATGAAGGTATCATCACTGTTTTTTTACTTTTATATTTTCCAGTGAGATCCTTTGATGTTGTAAGTGCTAGATTACCACACCAGGAGTAGTGTAGAAATGGGGAATAATGAGAAAAAAGTATCATGGCCAAAGTAGGGAAGTGTTCCAAGAGACTGCATTCTGTTTTTAGATCAAACTTACAGAACATTATACAATATATTTACAGAGTGATCAGTGGAATGATGTTAGATAGATCCAGCATGCCAGATGTTTAATACCGCCCGATGCCTAACTGCCCCCAAGCACATTGTGCACCTTCTCACCTGCATGCTGGTAGCTGCTCCTTAGTGCACTGCACATCAACCTTCCTTCCAGCTCCATAATAACAGTTTGTACAGAACTGTCACCCCAAAAGATCGTTCCTCAGCCCCCGGTTAGGTATTCTCAGGGTTTTCATTATTTTTAAAGGACACCTGAAGTGCTGATCCATTTAACTGCAGTAGTATCTGGATCATACACCAGAAACAAGCATGCAGCAAATCTAGTTCGACTTCAGTCAGAAACCTCTGATCTGCATGCTTTTTCACGGTCTATGGCTAAAAGCAGAGCCAGATCATCCACAAGACAAACCTAGGCAGTTGCCTATTGCCTGGTGGATGCTAATCAAATCCTGCTAAAAAAAAGATAAAAAAGATAAGGGATCGTCAGTGGTGGGCAAAAACTGCTATCTGCTAGCTAGAGTCCCATTTTCATCTTAACCCATTTCTGGCTAAAAATATTAGAAACAAAGAATCAGCAGGACAGCCAGACAACTGGTATCATTTAAAAGTAAATAAATATTGCAGCCTCCATATCCCACTCAGTTTAGGTGTCCTTTAAAAGCACTAAGGCCCAGTGCACACCAAAACCGCTAGCAGATCCACAAAACGCTAGCGGTTTTGGGTGCGGGTGACAGAGTTTAGTCCCAGTGCACACTGGGCGGATTTTGATACAATCCGCCGGCCGCATCAGCATCCGCGTGGCTATTGTATCTCTATGGGCTGGTGCACACCGGCGGTTTGAGGTTTTAAGCAAACCGCAAACGTGCAGCAAGAGGCACGTTTGCGGTTTGCTAAAAAACCTCAAACCGCCGGTGTGCACCAGCCCATAGAGATACATTAGCCATGCGGATTTTCAGGCGGATTCGGCCGGCGCATCCGCCCGGTGCGCACTGGGCCTTACTGAATGGCAGTTGCTCAGTGCAGCTGGCAGAATAGTGTGCAGCCTGTGAATAGGCAGGCTGGCATCTTTCTACAGATCCTTTCCAGGGAGTGCTTTAGTGAAGAGTATAGGAAATACTGGTAATTCCCTGTGAGGAGATGGACTAGTCCATAACTTGTCAGATCTGTGAAATTTTTACCACCTACTGCAAGCAATAGTGACATAGGAAAAAAGTAATTTATAGAGCATTTTACTCTGGGACATATGTACTTTTCATATGTATTTTAACCACTTGACCACTGAGTGGTTTTTACCCCTTTAGGACCTGAGCAATTTTCACCTGTCAGCACTCTTCCCTTTCTTTCGCCACTAATTTAATCACTACTAATCACAACAAAAGGATCTATATCTTGTTTTTTGCCACCAATTAAGCTTTCTTTGAGAGGTACATTATGCTAAGAATTGTTTTATCCTAAATACATTTTAATTGGAATAAGAAGAAAAAAAATGCAAAAAAAAAATCATTTCTCATGGATATCAAATCAATGTTCTACTGTGGATAAAACTCACACATTTTATTTGCCCATTTGTCACAGTTATTGCATCGTTTAAAATAATTCTAGTACAATGTATGGCGCAAATATTTTATTTGGAAATAAAGGTGCATTTTTTCAGTTTTGCGTCATCACTAATTACAAGCCCGTAAAAAAAGTTCAGTTCCTAAGGTAGTTATGTATTTTTTTATGTCATTGTTTTATTTCATTTTTTTTAATACAAAAAAATATATTTGTGTAATACGTGTGGGAGGGAAGCTGTTAATTTTAAATGTAAGTGTTGGTATTCTTAAATAAAATGTATTTAGGTGTACTTTTACTATTTGGCCACAAGATGTCATCTTGCATTATTTACTACTTGCGAGTACATGAATAGGAAGTAATACGCGGCACTGTAACTGGAAGATACAATGACTCAGGCATCTCATTGATGCCAGCGTTCATTGCCATGGAGACTGGCGGGCTATGACGAGAGCCCAAAAGCGAGTGACACGCCCCGCCGCTGAAGACTCATATTCACTGGGACTTTAAGTGATGTTTTCCCAGGCCGTGATTATACTGCACCTGGCGCAGTAAGTGGTTACATTTTACAAGTAGCTGCAATAGTGATTCTTTAAGCAATGTCAGGACATGCTCTGCGGACAGGCATGTCCAACGTCTGGCTGAGGGGGCCAAATGTGGCCCGCCCGGCCCTTAACTGATGGCTCCTAAAGCTCTCTGCATTTGTTAATTCCATGTGGTCCGCAAGTTGTAGTGGCTGGTGCCACATGCAGGGGCCACCAGCAGTAACAGTCACTGATTAGCAGCTGCCACTGTGCTAACAGTGCATGCTAACAATGCATGGTATAAGGGTTATTTCCCCTGGAAATGTTTAATTTAACAATATGGCACAGGCATAGTGTACCTAATGGCAATCGGCAAAAATTGCGCTTATTTTTGCTAGTTCGCCCCCTAGCACTTAAGAATGGCAATATGGCCCTTGGCCTACAAGGTTTGGACACCCCGGGTTAAAGGAAAAGCTTTATATCCCAGAATCCTTGGTAGCAATTGCATGACATTAGGTGGCCATACATCTAGCAATGATGGGCAGATTCAACTAAGAGACAAATCTCTTTCTTAATTGAATCTGATAAGAGAGAGATCTGTTGGCTGCCCATACACCACAGGCCAATGCCCGACCAATTTCAGCATTAAATCTCTTGAGAATCGGCTGTGTCCGCTGCCTCGCCCCTGTGTGTGTGGAGATGTAAGTAATGTATATGTGCTGTATTGTGCATTTATACATTACCTGTCCTAGGTCACCCGTCCATCTTCAGCCTCTCTTCAATTAACCACATATACGCTGCCGGCATGGCATGTGTGTGACATCATGCGCCAGTGTGCTATGTGCTGGCAGCGTGTATGGGGGTAATAGAACGGCGGAAGATGGATGGGCACCACGACACAGGACAGGTATTGTATAAATGCACACTACAGCACATATACATTACATGCATACATACACACTGCCGGAAGAGTGCCGAGGGTTTTGAGGCTCGTCCCGATATCATTTGCTGCTACCGCCGACATCTTGCAGCATATCAGTCTGATAGACCAGCATTAATGCAAATCAAATAAAGTGAAATGGCACATTGCAAAGTTGCACTCTGTAGAATGTTAAAGGAAGCTATTCATAACTGAACTGGGAAGCATGCCCATTGCAGTGACTGTACACTGATGAATGATCTCTACAAATTATTATAAAAGTCTTTTTCACACTACTGTATTCCAACTGCCATCTGTACAGACCTCATGTGTTGCTTTATAGGTGACTCGTAACAGGATTCAGTCATTTCGTGACTATGGAATTGCTCTTCTTGACCACACCAAAGGGATTGTGCAGGAAAACATCATCTTTCAAGGGAAAGCGGGTCATAACATTTTGCAGCAGGTCTTCAACATTGAAGATTGCATTGTCCAGCACAACAAGCTCCTCACGTTTAAGAAAAAGTAAGTGCATATCATATTGAACTTGCAAGTGCCAATATCAAACCAACAAATGCTGATTCAGGTAATACCTTTAATCAGGGCCAGATTTCTGGCAAGGCCACATAGGCCAGTGCCTAGGGCGCCAGATTAAATAGCCTGAATAAAGGACAGCTCGGGGCAGTAAGCAAGTAATTACTAAAAAAAACAAACTCAGTCCGCCATGGCCGTCAGACCTGACCCGTCTGCAGTAGCCCTGCATTAGAGCCACTGGTGGCTACAGACTCAGGCACTGCGGAGGAACAGCAGCCGTCTGTCACTCACCTCTCCACTAACCTCCAGTGCCAAAACGTCCTCTTCCACTCTGTCCCAGTCAGCATCTGTCTCCCCAGCCAGCGTCTCTCACATGTGACTCGCTGGTAATGTGGGTGAGAGGCATCTGGATAGCTATGGGGAGTGGGGGAGAGGCATCTGGCTACCTATGGGGGGAGCGGGGGCAACATCTGGTTACCCATTTGGAGCGGGAGGCATTTGGCCACCTACAGGGAAGAGGAGGGGGAAGAAGCATCTGTCTACCTATAGGAGAGGGGAAAAGCATCTGGCTAGCTATGGGGACTGGGGGAGAAGCATCTGGCTGCCTTTGGGGGGAGTGGGGGAAACATCTAGCCACCTACAGGTGAGGGGGAAACGCATCTGCTTATATATAGTGGAGGGTGAAAGCATCTGCCTACCTATGTGTGATGGGGGGGGGGAGGCATCTGACTACCTAAACTGCAAGGGGATGAGAGCATCTGAATATTGAAAAGGGGTGGGAGTGTTGATTGAGATGCTATTGGTCAGGGGGCGGCTGGTAACCGTTGTTCTTGGGTGGTAAGTACACATCCAGCCCTGCCTATAATAGATAACTGTACATAGTTTTTTTTGCAATTTTATTCATGAAGTTATTTTCACTAGAGTTCCACTTTAATGTTGTTTTGCAGGTGTGAAGTGACATGGAAGCTAGAGAACCCGCCAGCCAGGCCATACATTGAAGGATGTACAAGAGGAGTTTCCAGCACGCAGAGTGGTCAAAGGGTTAACAATGTCACCACTCGCATTGCGGCACGAGTGGAAGGGCGTTGTCACAACAATGGCAGCATCTTTTGTACAATACTTTAGCTGCAGAGCAATGCTGATTCTGTGATTCTAACACTGCATCCCAATATACCTTTGCTGAGAAAGTCATTTGCCTCAGTAAGGAGCGGTATGGATTTCACAGAAGACATGAAGGCCTATCAAGCACACAACATTCTGTTCTATGGATATCCCTTTATATGTGATAATTATTCATGATTTATATAACACCATCATCGTCACGTGGCGCTGTACACACAGACATTGGTACATAATACAGAAGTGGTAGACAATACAATTGTTATATTCACAAATGTACAGTGATTAACTAAGCTTACAATTTCTACAAGAAACAATAGGAGAAAGTCCTGCCCCTGTGAGCTTACACTCTAAAGGATGTAAGTAACACCTTGTCCTTTAGCATATCTTCTCTACCCTTCCAAATACCAGAGGAATAGATTCACAGCATCCACTTTGCCCAGGAAATATTCTCAAATAAGAAACGAAAACTAGCTAGCTTGTAGACTTCCTGTGTGATTCCACCGGCATTTTATGTGGGAAGTTACCTAAAATATAGAGTGATATAATGCAGGCAGCCATGGCACTCCACACACCGCAGTACAAGCACAATGCAAAACCTTTGGGAAGATGGGATTTTTCACATAAGGCAGTTTTTAACCCTGGCTATATTACTACTTATCAAAACAATAGTGTTCTGTTTCTATAGATTCATGAATTCCTGTTGATAACTCTTTGATAATTCTCACATTTCAAACTTTGGGTTTTAAGAAAATAAGCAGGTACTCTGTGTTGTCATTGTATAGTAATCCAACATCCTTCAATTACCTTTTCCTCTTTTTTTTTTCTTTATTAGCACATTTCCCATAGATACAGGAATGCATTTTCATGATGCTTCTCTGAGAACAGTGAAACTGGACATGGCACAGCAAATCTTACTTGCTAATTGGTTCTGTTTTCTGGATACAGTATTAGATTGCAGTGCAGAGCTGGACGCTATAGAAGCATTTGCCTAGAGGACTTAGGTGTGGAGTGAGAGCTGTCTCTGTCTGGATAGCCCACAGTGGTCCAGCAACAGATCATCACTTGCATTAGGGTGGACTTGCGCATACATGCGAAAATGGGACCAGGAAATTTGGGTGCAGGGTGAAGACGAAAAACGTCTCACCCTGCTTCTGCAAAAGTCCTGACGGTGTTAATTACCAGTTCTTCTTCCAGGCCGCAATGGACTGGGGGAAGGAGTGGGGGGAGGGGGGGGGAAGCAATGCCAGCTATTGCTATCTTTGTTTTTATAGTAATTTGGGTTCCGTCTTTGCACATTACACCTATGGTGGCACATGGTGCGCCCGCATGTCCCTGGGTCACTTTGCGCAGTTTCGGTATGTACTTGGTGCGCTGGTGCAAGGCTCTCCAACGCATAACTATGAAATAGCCCCCAGGAGAGTTGGGCGCAGGATAAAGCCGATAATGGCTCTCCCTGCTCCTGCACAAGTCCCACCGTCGTTAACCACTTCCCAACTGAGGGGTTTTACCCCCTGACCACCAGAGCAATTTTCACCTTTCAGCGCTCCTTCCATTCATTCGTCTAATTTTATCATTACTTATCGCAATGAAATGAACTATATCTTGTTTTTTTCGCCACCAATTAGGCTTTCTTTAGGTGGGACATTATGCTAAGAATAATTTTATTCTAAATGTGTTTTAATGGGAAAATAGGAAAAAATGTGGGAAAAAAATTTATTTTTCAGTTTTCGGCCTTTATAGTTTTTAAATAATGCATGCTACTGTAATTAAAACCCATTAAAGGGACTCCGAGCAGTGCAGAAACTATGGAAAGATGCACATCATTTTAAAGCTCTCTTTCTCCTCTTTCCAATGATATATAAACCGCCACCCTACGTCTTTTAGTTTTCGCTATTTTCGCGATTGAAATTGCCGCGGCCGCGATTTCGATCCCGAAAATAGAGAAAACTAAAAGGCGTAGGGCAACGATTTAGGTGTCGCCAGAAAGAGGAGAAAGAGAGCTCTAAAATGATATCCATCTTTCCATAGTTATATTGTATTACACAGGGCGACTTTTTGTCAAAGTCAGCAGCTGCATTCAGCAGAATGGAGCTGCTGACACTGGGGAAAGTGTCGTCCTGTGTAATACAATATAACTATGGCAAGATGAATATCATTTTAAAGCTCTCTTTCTCCTCTTTCTGACGACACCTAAATAGTTGCCCTACGCCTTTTAGTTTTCTCTATTTTTGCGATTGAAATCGCGGCCGCTGCAATTTCATTCGCGAAAATAGCGAAAACTAAAAGACGTAGGGCAGTGGTTTATATATCATTGGAAAGAGGAGAAAGAGAGCTTTAAAATGATATGCATCTTTCCATAGTTTCTGCACTGTTCGGAGTCCCTTTAAATGTATATGCCTATTTATCCCGGTTCTAAAACAGTTTAAATTATGTCCCTATCACAATGTTTGCCGCCAATATTTTAATTGGAAATAAAGGTGCATTTTTTTCAGTTTTGCATCCATCCCTAATTACAAGCCCATAGTTTATAAAGTAACAGTGTTTTACCCTCTTGACATAAATATTTAAAAAGTTCAGTCCTAAGGTAACTATTTATGTATTTTTTTTTTAAATTGTACATTTTTTATTTTTTTTTTAATTACAAAAAAAAAATTGTGGAGTGTGGGAGGTAAGGAGTACATTTTTTGTGTAAAACTAGTTTATTTGTGTGTAAAAAATGCTTAGGGTGTAGTTTTACTATTTGGCCACAAGATGGCAACAGTAACTTTTTGTTTCATGCGACCTGCAAGCGTCCTTCCGGACGCTTGCAGGAAGTAGAAAGAGGCTGGGAGTTTGTTATTGCTCACAATGATCGCGCTGCTCAGCCGAGCGGCAGCGGATCATTGCGGGGCTTAGATCAACGAACGGGAATGGATTTTCCCGTTCGTTGATCTCTGGGCGAGTGGGCGGTGGCGTGTTTACTAGCGGCGGGCGGCGTGTTTACGAGCGGGAGTGCGGGCAGCGGCGGGAGTGCGCAAAGTACGGATTTCTCCGTCCCTGGGGGTTAAAGGATGGAAAAAGGGACGGAGAAATCCGTACGGGCGGGGGTAAAGTGGTTAATTACTACTATTCCCCCTCCAGGTCGCCTTGTATGGTAGGGAATTATATGTAATTTGGCTTCAAGCTATTGCTGGTGGCTGAATTACAGTGTTTAAAAAGTAATTTGAGCTCCGTCTTTTGACGGCAACCAAATTATTCACTGAGCGCAGCTATAGCCGTAATTTCTATTACGGCCTATGGTGGCACCGGCTGCACCCAAATCTCCTGTGCTGTTTTAACAGCGTTCATCTGCAACTGCATCCAGTCCTCCCTTACTGATGTTTTATTTAACAAACAGTAGATCTAGTTTCTAAGGTTGGAGGGTAAATGGTATTTGGAAAGGGGGATTTGGCAGATCCTGGAAGCAAGTCACTGCCAGCATTTTAGTTTATGAAGAACTGTATTTATTGTCTGAAACAAGTCATATAATTGAACTACACATCCCGTATGGATATGTCACACTGCATTCTATATGTGATAAGTACCTCTTTAGTCTGTAGGTTTGCGTTATTGTCAAATACATTTCCTGCTGCAACATTGATCTTACTAGGAAAATAGTAGGGGCCAGGCGTAAAGACTGGTAGCACTGGGTCATCACATGATAGCATGGTTAACAGAATGTGCCCAGTTCTCAGTTACATTGTAGAATAATTCTGCATATCAACTCACTGCCCATACAATTGTATGGGGATGTTCACCAGGGATGCTCTCCGACCTCAATCACAAGTTATTACTCATGATTCAAATGAGGTTTAATTGGTGCAGGTGTGCGGCGGGGATAGAATGGGTTATTTACCCATAATTCCACTGTCCGCCCTGCATTCCAATGAGCTTTCATGCATCCTATTGGTCGCATTGCAAGCCTCACACCGTCACACTTCCTCCTTCAAGCCTATTGTGAGTGCAACACGTTTCGCAGGCTACGCCTGCTTCATCAGGCAATAAACGTGGGGACAAACATAATTTCAGCAGGAGCAGGAGTAGCGCCTCAGTCTGAGGCGCTACTCCTGCTACTGCTGAAATTCTGTTTGTCCTCACGTTTATTGCCTGATGAAGCGGGTGTAGCCTGCGAAATGCGTTGCACTTTTGGGGTACTATATAATAAATGTGATTACTATTATACAGACAGTGTTTCGTGTCTGCTTTATGGAGGTAAGTCCACTGCTTCCTCCAAGCAAATTTTAAAGGTTTTATCCACTTTTACCCTGCTGGCGCCTCTGTTCCTCTCTGCATGGATGCAACGCAACAACTGTGTGGAAGGCCCTTAGACCATAGCACTGCTTTTAACCACCATTCTGCCCATGTGCCCTTACATGAACTGTATCTGTTTTTCGTAGGGCAGCTACATGGCTCAGCTATAGCTCAGTAAATTGACAGCAGAGGACTTTGTAATGCTACATATGGTCTTAGGTAAGGGCTTAGCATAAGTCTCAAACTTTCAAGGTCAAATGTGCTTTTTTAAATGTTTAGGGAGCGCTTTCAATCGCTATTAATTTCCCTAAATGCTCTGCCAATGTAAATGGATGGGACTGATTCCACTGGAGCGATTGCGATTAAGGAAATCACAAAAACAACATGCAGCATTTTGGGAGCGTTTCCATTCTAATGAATTGTATAAAAGGAGGGAAATCGCTCCCAAAATCGATTGCAGAACGTTATCACAAATTGCTAGTGATTGCGATAGCGTTTTGCGTTTTCTAGAGGGTTCCAGGCCTCAAAGTATATGAACGGTTCACACAGGGGCGGCCCTACCACGAAGCAGACTGAATCGCATGATTCATGGCAGCAGACTGTATGGGACAGAATCATCTCTACACTCTGATCTTTTTCAGTCTCTCCCTCTGCTCTTCTTCTTCTGCCTGACTCACAGAGCACAGAGCTTGCCTGCTGTTATGCTGGGAATAGACGGTGCGTTTCTGCGGCTCGATTATGCCACCGGATCGATTCCCGCTCGTCCCTGCTCGTCGCCGCGGGCGCCTGGATTGATTCCCGCTCATCCCCGCAGGCGCTTCTCTTATCTTCTGCTTGTTTTTTCCATTGTCCCGCCCGCGGTATTGAGCGCGGAATCGATCCAGCGGGCGATCGGACACGTCGGAATTTATCAATCGAGCCATCTAATGGCTCGATCATGCCGCAGAAACACACCGTCTCCCAGCATTAGGCCTCGTTCACATCGTTTAGCGGAGATGGGAGTGCAATCAGAACACAACGCGTATGATCACATGCCATCTGCGCTACTATTCGCTGCTGATCCCATTCACTACAGTGAATGGGCCAGCGCTGTGATTCCCGAAAAATGCATGCAGCAGTGCGATAGCGCATCACACTGCTACGCAGTGCATATGATGGGAATGGTAAAAGGGCTGTCTATGCACTTCTACCATTCTTGCATGTCGCACACTATATGCGCTGCCAAAATGCGCAAGGCAGAGCGTATAGTCTGAACGAGGCCTACATCTGTGTATGCTGACACGCCCCTTACTTAAATAGGCACTGCTCTCTGCTGACCCCGCCTCCTCTCCATGTGCCATTCTGCCCTGTGGTCTCCCTTCCCCCGTCCACTCACCTACACATCCGCACTCAGCCAAACACCTATCAGCACCCATTCACTCGCCCATCAGCATCCAGGCTGTAACAAGGAAAAGGGCTCCACCATAGAGATTGCAGTGAGACACACACACACACACATTTGTGTATGGGGGGAGCAGCCTCAAAAGTTTGCTTCAGGCAGAAAAAAAGTCTAAACCTGCCCTGGGTTCACGTCATCAGTCATCAGTTGTGCGGTGTTGCAGCGGGTTCCTATGTTACAATGCAGAAAACAGTGCGTTGGTAGAAGCACACAATGTTAATGCACATTGGCCAATTGCTTCTTTACCTGCGTCACAATGCATACCACCGCAAATGTTTTTTCTTGCATTATGTGTACGTTATAATGCTATGCAATGCCCCAGTGTGAAACTAGCCTTAAATTACGCTGATGGATAACCTTTTGCTATGATCTTTTTTATGACATGGGTTTATGTAAAGATGTACATATACGACCTATACAATAAAAATATATTTTGTATGCCTTTGTTTTGTTTTTTTATTTATTGCTTTAAACACAAATTCCTAAGAAATGGGTAATTTTGTGTGTACTCTATTGAGACTCATAGGCATCTCATCTTGTTTCTGCCTACATTTGATTAAGATTGAACTTCAGCTTTAATAGCAATGAATACATTATTATTTGTACTACAGCTCCATAGGAATATTCTTGCATTGTGTTGACTTAGTGTGAAAGGGCCCAATCTCCACTGAACCAGGAAAAGACAAAAAAACAGAAAATTGTATGCTCACCTAATGGTAATTTTCCTTTCCATGTGCATCCATGGCAGCATACGTATGGGTTAAGCCCCACCCCTACCAATTAACAGGACCTTAGCTATAAAAGAAAGTGACCCCTAGCGAGCAGCATTCTCATTGACTAGCCGAACCGGAGAACAGCAAAAAGACAACAAAAGGAAAGGGAGGGAAATCCCTATGCTGCCATGGATGCACATAAAAATTAAAATTACCATTAGGTGAGTATACAATTTTCCGTTTTCCATATGCCTCCATGGCAGCGTACGTAAGGAATTTAGCTAGCAGAAAAAAGTAAGGGAGGGACAAGACTTGTTGACCAAAAATAATTTCTATTAAGGCTTTAACAGATTCAGAAATAACTTTCTTTCTACATTCAACTGAAGTGGAGGCTGCTGGATTGACTCTGAAATGGACAACGAAAGTATGGACAGAGAACCAGTTGGCAGCCTGGCAAATCTTTGCCCGGATAGCAAAGGTGGCACAGGGGACAGCTGTGCCCTGAGAAGAGTGCACTGTGATGCTACCCAGAGAGACAAGGTCAATAACCCTGACAATAGGCTAGCCTTAATAAGAGGCTTTGTTGATTCATTTGAACCATAAAGAGCTCTTTTGAGTTTGATGTCAGCTGGCTCTTTCTCAGACCTGATGGAATTATGAAGAGCTGTTCTGATTTCCTGTAGCTCCCTTGTTACATTCACATAGGCTCTAAGTGTTCTTGAAACATATAGAAAATGCAGATCAGAGGAATTTGTTTCCATAAAAGATGGCAATGTCCAATCCTGAGTAAAGGGGAGCCTGGACACCACCTTCAGAGTGAAATGCTGTAGTGGTCTCAAAACTACTCTGAGTAGAATGTCAAGAATGAGCCCCTAGATCCTGGAGCTCAGAAACTCTTCTGGCCAAATAGATAGCGACTAGAGGTACAGTTATTAAAGTTAAGTCTCATCTCCTGCAGTATTCCACTGGGTCAAAAAGATGTTTTGCTAGGTAATTGAGAACCTGCATAGTTCCCATCTTGGAAAAAGGTTGCAATTAGGATGCTTGTTTTGGTGGTAGCCTTCATAAATTGCACTATTAACCACTTGCTGACTGCGCACTCATACCGCGCATCGGCAAAGTGGCAGCTGTAGGACCTCTGCAGGCTAATTAAACAGGAAACAGCTGCTCGCGCGAGCGGCTGTTTCCTGTCATTTCACGGCGGGGGGCTCCGTGATTAGCCTGCGGGCCGTCGATCGCGGCTCGCAGGCTAAATGTAAACACAAGCGGAAATAATCCGCTTTGTTTACATTTTTACAACGCTGCTACAGTAGCAGCGTTGTAGTAGATCAGCGATCCCCGCCCAATCAGCAGCCGGGGATCGCTGTCACATGACAGCGGGGAGCCTGTTAGAGGCTGCACAGGACAGATCCATTCCTGTGCAGCCTCCGATCTCTCGGGGAAGGGAGGGAGGAGAGGTAGAGGGGGAATCCTGCGGTGGAGGGGGCTTTGAGGTCCCCCCGCCCCCCATGCCACCTACAGCATGCAGGAGCGATCAGACCCCCCAGCACATCATCCCCCTAGTGGGGAAATAAGGGGGGCGGTCTGGTCGCTCTGCCTGTCATTAGATCTGTGCTGGGGGCTGTAGAGCCCACCCAGCACAGACCTGAAAAAGCAGCACTGGTCCTTAAGGGGGGGTAAAGGCTAGGTCCTCAAGTGGTTAAAGGGTGAGAGACCCAGCAGTGATCCGTCAAAGCAGAGATGGCAGAAACCTGCACTTTGAGAGTGTGGGCCAATTGTTTTTCTAGGCCGATCTGGAGGAAGCTAAGAATATGTTGTGCTTGTGGAGCCATTGGATTAAAATTATTTGAGAAAAAATATTTTCCAGATCCCAAAGTAGGTGTTTGTGGTAATTTTTCCTGCTTTTAACAGTGTGTTTATCAATGATTCTGAGTTTCCCAGGTCTCTAAGCTTCCTCCCACAATCCTTAAGCCATTAAATTAAGGGATCGAGGAGACAGATGACAAATTGGGCACTGGGACAGGTGATTTGGTCTGACTGGAAGAGGAATAGGAGGTTCCAATTTCAGGCTCCAAATTACAGGGACGCATGGCCAAAATGGAACCACCTCCAGAAGTACCACTTGTTCTAGGATGAGTCTCCTAAGAATTTTGAAATTAACCACTTGAGGACCTAGGGCTTTCTACCCCTTAAGGACCGGCCACTTTTTTTCCATTCAGACCACTGCAGCTTTCACGGTTTATTGCTCGCTCATACAACCTACCACCTAAATGAATTTTGGCTCCTTTTCTTGTCACTAATAAAGCTTTCTTTTGGTGCTATTTGATTGCTCCTGCGATTTTTACTTTTTATTATATTCATCAAAAAAGACATGAATTTTGGCAAAAAAATGATTTTTTTAACTTTCTGTGCTGACATTTTTCAAATAAAGTAAAATTTCTGTATACATGCAGCGCGAAAAATGTGGACAAACATGTTTTTAAATAAAAAAAACCCATTCAGTGTATATTTATTGGTTTGGGTAAAAGTTATAGCGTTTACAAACTATGGTGCAAAAAGTGAATTTTCCCATTTTCAAGCATCTCTGACTTTTCTGACCCCCTGTCATGTTTCATGAGGGGCTAGAATTCCAGGATAGTATAAATACCCCCCAAATGACCCCATTTTGGAAAGAAGACATCCCAAAGTATTCACTGAGAGGCATAGTGAGTTCATAGAAGATATTCTTTTTTGTCACAAGTAAGCGGAAAATGACACTTTGTGAGAAAAAAAAAAGTTTCCATTTCTTCTAAAAAACAAAAAAAAAATGAAATCTGCCACGGACTCACCATGCCCCTCTCTGAATACCTTGAAGGGTCTACTTTCCAAAATGGGGTCATTTGTGGGGTGTGTTTACTGTCCTAACATTTTGGGGGGTGCTAAATTGTAAGCACCCCTGTAAAGCCTAAAGGTGCTCATTGGACTTTGGACCCCTTAGCGCAGTTAGGCTGCAAAAAAGTGCCACACATGTGGTATTGCCGTACTCAGGAGAAGTAGTATAATGTGTTTTGGGGTGTATTTTTACACATACCCATGCTGGGTGGGAGAAATATCTCTTTAAATGACAATTTGTTAATTTTTTTTACACACAATTGTCCATTTACAGAGATCTTTCTCCCACTCAGCATGGGTATGTGTAAAAATACACCACAAAACACATTATACTACTTCTCCTGAGTACGGCGATACCACATGTGTGGCACTTTTTTGCACCCTAACTGCGCTAAAGGGCCCAAAGTCCAATGAGTACCTTTAGGATTTCACAGGTCATTTTGAGAAATTTCGTTTCAAGACTCCTCCTCACGGTTTAGGGCCCCTAAAATGCCAGGGCAGTATAGGAATCCCACAAATGACCCCATTTTAGAAAGAAGACACCCCAAGGTATACCGTTAGGAGTATGGTGAGTTCATAGAAGATTTTATTTTTTGTCAAAAGTTAGCGGAAAATGACACTTTGTGAAAAAACACAATTAAAATCAATTTCCGCTAACTTGTGACAAAAAATAAAATCTTCTATGAACTCACCATACTACTAACGGAATACCTTGGGGTGTCTTCTTTCTAAAATGGGGTCATTTGTGGGGTTCCTATACTGCCCTGGCATTTTAGGGGCCCTAAACCGTGAGGAGTAGTCTTGAAACGAAATTTCTCAAAATGACCTGTGAAATCCTAAAGGTACTCATTGGACTTTGGGCCCTTCAGCGCAGTTAGGGTGCAAAAAAGTGCCACACATGTGGTATCGCCATACTCGGGAGAAGTAGTACAATGTGTTTTGGGGTGTATTTTTACACATACCCATGCTGGGTGGGAGAAATACCTCTGTAAATGGACAATTGTGTGTAAAAAAATCAAAAGATTGTCATTTACAGAGGTATTTCTCCCACCCAGCATGGGTATGTGTAAAAATACACCCCAAAACACATTATACTACTTCTCCCGAGTACGGCGATACCACATGTGTGGCACTTTTTTGCACCCTAACTGCACTAAGGGGCCCAAAGTCCAATGAGTACCTTTAGGATTTCACAGGTCATTTTTGTTTCAAGACTACTCCTCGCGGTTTAGGGCCCCTAAAATGCCAGGGCAGTATAGGAACCCCACTAATGACCCCATTTTAGAAAGAAGACACCCCAAGGTATTCCGTTAGGAGTATGGTGAGTTCATAGAAGTTTTTATTTTTTTGTCACAAGTTAGCGGAAATTGATTTTAATAGTTTTTTTTCACAAAGTGTCATTTTCCGCTAACTTGTGACAAAAAATAAAATCTTCTATGAACTCACCATACTCCGTACGGAATACCTTTGGGTGTCTTCTTTCTAGAATGGGGTCATTTGTGGGGTTCCTATACTGCCCTGGCATTTTAGGGGCCCTAAACCGTGAGGAGTAGTCTTGAAACCAAATGTCGCAAAATGACCTGTGAAATCCTAAAGGTACTCATTGGACTTTGGGCCCCTTAGCGTACTTAGGGTGTAAAAAAGTGCCACACATGTGGTACCGCCGTACTCAGGAGAAGTAGTATAATGCGTTTTGGGGTGTATTTTTACACATACCCATGCTAAGTGGGAGAAATATCTCTGTAAATGACAATTGTTTGATTTTTTTACACACAATTGTCCATTTACATAGAAATTTCTCCCACCCAGCATGGGTATGTGTAAAAATACACCCCAAAACACATTATACTACTTTTCCTGAGTACGGCGGTACCACATGTGTGACACTTTTTTGCAGCCTAGGTGCGCTAAGGGGCCCAACGTCCTATTCACAGATCATTTTGAAGCATTTGTTTTCTAGACTACTCCTCGCGGTTTAGGGCCCCTAAAATGCCAGGGCAGTATAGGAACCCCACAAGTGACCCCATTTTAGAAAGAAGACACCCCAAGGTATTCCGTTAGGTGTATGGCGAGTTCATAGAAGATTTTATTTTTTGTCACAAGTTAGTGAAAAATGACACTTTGTGAAAAAAACCCAATAAAAATTAATTTCCGCTAACTTTTGACAAAAAATAAAATCTTCTATGAACTCGTCATACACCTAACAGAATACCTTGGGGTGTCTTTTTTTCTAAAATGGGGTCACTTGTGGGGTTCCTATACCGCCCTGGCATTTTACAGGCCCAAAACCGTGAGTAGTCTGGAAACCAAATGTCTCAAAATGACTGTTCAGGGGTATAAGCATCTGCAAATTTTGATGACAGGTGGTCTATGAGGGGGCGAATTTTGTGGAACCGGTCATAAGCAGGGTGGCCTTTTAGATGACAGGTTGTATTGGGCCTGATCTGATGGATAGGAGTGCTAGGGGGGTGACAGGAGGTGATTGATGGGTGTCTCAGGGGGTGGTTAGAGGGGAAAATAGATGCAATCAATGCACTGGGGAGGTGATCGGAAGGGGGTCTGAGGGGGATCTGAGGGTTTGGCCGAGTGATCAGGAGCCCACACGGAGCAAATTGGGGCCTGATCTGATGGGTAGGTGTGCTAGGGGGTGACAGGAGGTGATTGATGGGTGTCTCAAGGTGTGATTAGAGGGGGGAATAGATGCAAGCAATGCACTGGCGAGGTGATCAGGGCTGGGGTCTGAGGGCATTCTGAGGGTGTGGGCGGGTGATTGAGTGCCCTAGGGGCAGATAGGGGTCTAATCTGATAGGTAGCAGTGACAGGGGGTGATTGATGGGTAATTAGTGGGTGTTTAGGGTAGAGAATAGATGGAAACACTGCGCTTGGGTGGTGATCTGATGTCGGATCTGCGGGCGATCTATTGGTGTGGGTGGGTGATCAGTTTGCCCGCAAGGGGCAGGTTAGGGGCTGATTGATGGGTGGCAGTGACAGCGGGTGATTGATGGGTGGCAGTGACAGGGGGTGATTGATGGGTGGCAGTGACAGGGGGTGATTGATGGGTGGCAGTGACAGGGGGTGATTGATGGGTGATAGGTGATTGACAGGTGATCAGTGGGTTATTACAGGGAAGGACAGATGTAAATATTGCACTGGCGAATTGATAAGGGGGGGTCTGAGGGCAATCTGAGCGTGTAGGCGGGTGATTGGGTGCCCGCAAGGGGCAGATTAGGGTCTGATCTGATGGGTAACAGTGACAGGTGGTGATTGATGGGTAATTAGTGGGTGTTTAGAGGAGAGAATAGATGTAAACGCTGCGCTTGGGTGGTGATCTGATGTCGGATCTGCGGGTGATCTATTGGTGTGGGTGGGTGATCAGATTGCCCGCAAGGGGCAGGTTAGGGGCTGATTGTTGGGTGGTAGTGACAGGGGGTGATTGATGGGTGATAGGTGATTGGCAGGTGATTGACAGGTGATCAGTGGGTTATTACAGGGAAGGACAGATGTAATTAATGCACTGGCGAATTGATAAGGGGGGGGGGGGTCTGAGGGCAATCTGAGCGTGTGGGCGGGTGATTGGGTGCCCGCAAGGGGCAGATTAGGGTCTGATCTGATAGGTAACAGTGACAGGTGGTGATAGGGGGTGATTGATGGGTAATTAGTGGGTGTTTAGAGAAGATAACAGATGTAAACGATACATTTGGGAGGTAATCTGACGGCGGGTTTGCGGGCGATCTAATTTTGTGGGTGGGTGATCAGATTGCTAGCAAGGGGCAGGTTAGGGGCTGATTGATGGGTGGCAGTGACAGGGGGTGACGGGGGGTGATTGATGGGTGATAGGTGATTGGCAGGTGATTGACAGGTGATCAGTGGGTTATTACAGGGAAGAACAGATGTAATTAATGCACTGGTGAATTGATAAGGGGGGGTGAGAGGGCAATCTGAGCGTGTGGGCGGGTGATTGGGTGCCCGCAAGGGGCAGATTAGGGTCTGATCTGATAGGTAAAAGTGACAGGTGGTGATAGGGGGTGATTGATGGGTAATTAGTGGGTGTTTAGAGGAGAGAATAGATGTAAACAATGGATTTGGGAGGTGATCTGATGTCGGATCTGTGGGCGATCTATTGGTGTGGGGGGGTGATCAGATTGCCCGCAAGGGGCAGGTTAGGGGCTGATTGATGGGTGGCAGTGACAGGGGGTGATTGACGGGTGATTGACGGGTGATTGACAGGTGATCAGGGGGATAGATGCATACAGTAAACAGGGGGGGGTGGTCTGGGGGGGGGTCTGGGGAGAATCTGAGGGGTGGGGGGTGATCAGGAGGGGGCAGGGAGCAGGGGGGGGATAAAAAAAAATAGCGTTGACAGATAGTGACAGGGAGTGATTGATGGGTGATTGGGTGCAAACAGGGGTCTGGGGGGTGGGCAGGGGGGGGGTCTGATGGGTGCTGTGGGCGATCTGGGGCAGAGGGGGAGAAATCAGTGTGCTTGGGTGCAGACTAGGGTGGCTGCAGCCTGCCCTGGTGGTCCCTCGGACACTGGGACCACCAGGGCAGGAGGCAGCCTGTATAATACACTTTGTAAACATTACAAAGTGTATTATACACTTTGTATGCGGCGATCGCGGGGTTAACATCCCGCCGGCGCTTCCGTATAGCCGGCGGGATGTTGCGGCGGGCGAGCGGTGACAGGCGCCGGCGGAGGATCGCGTCACGGATGATGCGATCGCTCCGCCCATGCCCTTAGAAGGACCGCCGCCTCTGTGGGTGAGCCGGTCCTTCAGGGCTCCACTTCCCGGCCGCCGCTGTGCGTTAGGCGGTCGGGAAGTGGTTAATTGGAGTTGGAGGATAAAAAACAGACAATTCAGAAACTGAAGGTGTTGCCAGAGCACCCTGAGCTTTTGAATGTGGGGGTGAATCTCCTTGAGCTGGCATTTAGTTGATGTAGGCTGCCATCAGGTCCACCTACCCAATGGTCACAGATCACTCTGGATATCTTTTACGGAGTGTCCACAAGCTCTTGTCTCAGTCCCCGTGAATTGAGAAAATCTGCCGCAGAGTTCTGAGGCCCTATGAGATAAACTGCCATGATGCTGCAGAGATTGCTTTCTGCACTGGAGATAATATTGCTGACCTCTAACATGAGGAACAGACTCCTTGTGCCACTCTGCTACCTGAGACTGACATCTCATTCCAGTGATGGCTGAAGGTTTGAAGCACCATATAAGCACCCTGCGTTTGAGTATATTTGCAGGGATAGAGCAGCTTTGTTGTGACTATTTTACCTAGGCTAATACGACCTGTAGATATGCCAAACCATGCTTGCATCTTTACGAGTTATGGTTGAACGATTGATTAATAGTTGTTGTTTAGCCACCACCTCAGACAGTCTCTAATTGTGGGAGCGAGAAAGATGGTCTGAAAGTAACACTGGTGGTTTCATTGATGGTGAAACCCTAATTGGAATGGGCAGATGTGCCAGTGAACCCATTTTACCATTCGGAGGTGAAGAAAAAAATGAGACTGCTGCTCGCTAGGGGTCACTTTCTTTTATAGCTAAGGTCATGTTAATTGGTAGGGGTGGGGCTTAACCCATACGTATGCTGCCATGGAGGCATATGGAATGAAGACTTTGGGCTCAAACTCACTAGCAACATTTTGTGCCAGAATTTTGCTTTTGAAAACATTTTCCTATTCTCCCGTTGCAACCCAACACAATGGACTTAGTGTGAAAGGGCCCTAAAGCCTTGTACACATATGAGGAGCGGCGCAGAAGTGATGTTACATGGCAGGCGGAGTAAGTGGGAGAACAATGCTCTCGGTCATCGCTTGGCCGAAATGATCTGTCAGGATGGATTGCTGGCTGAGCAGTAGTTATCGGCTGCCTTGGCAGAGTTTCATCTAGCTTGTGTACAGGGCTTAACTTACAGTATGCAGTGCGTTTCTAGATAACATGTCCATTGCAGTACTCACACATGTGCAACGTTATGCAACACACAGCGTGAATCCAGCCTAAGGGCTCAAACCCACTAGCAGCCTTTTCTAAGCGCCAGTGATTTGAAAAAGCTCTTGCTAATTGCAATGCTATGGGGGATTTTTATAAAATCACATCTCTCAAGTGGGATCACACCCATAGCATTACATTAGCAGGAGATTTTCAAATCACACCTGCTTAGTAACGTACTGCTAGTGGGTTTCAGGGCTAAGGCAGTTTCTCATACTATTTAAATGTTTTATCGCAGAACACACCAGTGATAGTATGTGAGTTATGTCTGGAATTGATTTAGTAAACCATTTATATGATATAAAATTACCACTTTGTCAGAACTGATAAGAAGAGATGGTTATATTGGCTTGCATGCAACTTGTATGCAGCAGCTTTGGATTGGTCTAATTCCATGCTGCATACAATTTGCATTATATCTTGCATAAGACCTGCAATTATTCATATCTCATAGGCCACCTTTAGTGGTCTATGAACAAGAATTGAGCTCCACCCCACCCAAAATCACTGTTTATTGAGATGACATGGGGGATTGCCTCTGTATGAGAAATTAATAATAGATAGGTGATGGGGATGATCAATAAGATGCAGATAGTTTCTCTTTGCATTCAAATTTCATGTAAATCCAGTGCAGCATTAAACTGAACAAATCAGAATAGCTTTCTGTCAATATTTATTGGTCCAAGTTCAAGCTCTATTCCGTTTACATGAAATTTAAATGCAAGGAGAAATTAATTGAATTCCTATAGGTGATAGTAGTCTAATGGTGGCCACTAATAATCCAACCTTTTTTATCCAATCTTACCATTTCTATGTAATATAAGTTAACTGCCTAAATTATCCATTTAATATATTTGCTCAGTTTACCTTCTACTACATAGTTTTGGTAAAATTGGATGAAAAAAGATTGGATCATTAGTGGCCACCTTAAATGTTTTTATTAACTACTTGCTATATTTTTAAGCAATGTGAAAATCGGGAGGTATATATTTAGGATTTTGTAGTCAAAACAAAATTGTCAGACAATATGGGAGAATAGCCTCTTCTTCAAAAATGCTTCCATGGAATGTACTTTTTACAACTGACACAATTCGAGATTTGGTCTAGTCAGATTGCTGAAGTAATTCAGTCATGATTTAGGAACTTCCACTCTACATTTGACACAAATATAACAGACGAGATCACTGGGCTGAGGCTGTACAGATGATGCATTCTGTTGCTATGCAGGGAGGCAAAGCGGCACAGACATGACGTCACGTTACGCGGCGAGTACAAAGGTATCAGCTGTCGCTTGGACAAATTGATCCAGCTGATGGATCACTGGCAGGGCAGCAGTGGGCTGTTGTACACACACTAGATTATTGGCAGAAGCAGTTATCGGCTACCTCAACTGACTTTAATCTAGTGTGTGCCTTTAGGGCAGGCATGGGCAAACTTGGCCCTCCAGCTGTTACGGAACTACAAGTCCCACAATGCATTTGCCTTTATGAGTCATGACTGGCTGTCGACTCCTGCAATGCATAGTGGGACTTGTAGTTCCGGAACAGCTGGAGGGCCAAGTTTGCTTTAGGGTGTATACTCATGCAACTTTGATTGGCCAATTTTACAGCTTCAATGTTCTATGAGGGCCACAAGAATGCTACTAACAGAATGTGTAGGAAAGCTCTCATAATACATGGCAGTGGTAACATTCATTTACATCTATTTATTTTTTTTTATAAATTTCCCTATTTCATTTATATTTTTTCTCCCTCCCCCCCCCCCCCCCCCTCCTACCAGCCAATCAGCACAATCGGCTGCCATAGGGTTCAGCCTATGAAAGCGTATCGCTGTCTTGCCTCCCCAGGGGACATCCGAGTGACACGGCTGTCCCCAGTACAGTGCCGCCGTAGATCACAGCGCCATACATAGTAAATAGACGGCGGTTTCACCGTCTGACAGTCTCCTAGCGACGATCGCCGTTGGGAGACTGATGGCGGAGCGGAGCTCCATCATTCATACGTAGATGCACGCAATCTCCTGCAATCACTGCCCCTAGCACTTCACGCCAATTGGCATGGAGTGGTCCTGGGGCAGCCATTATGCTCATGACAATCGGCGTGGAGCAGTCGTTTAGAGGTTAACAATACTATGATCAGATGGTGTAGGTAAACTCTCATACTACATGAAGGTGGTAAAATTGGTCAGTGATTGGCCAATCATAATTGAAAGTGTGTACCAATTTTAACCTCCCTGACTATATGAATATTTCCAGATTTTAGGGTCTAAAAGTGTTATAATTTTTTTCACTTGCTTTTAGACCCTAAAAGCAGGAAAAAAAAAATCATACTGCAGAGAGATCTGCGGCAGCCCTGCACATTACTCACCTCACCCCGATTCTAGAGCAGCAGTTCTCCCTCCGTCCACAGGGTTGTGCTGCACCACTATAGTCAATGAGATGCAAATTCCAAATTAATGCAGGATCATACATTATAATTATGCATTTTGTATTCAAATTAATGCAGAATGGGTCAAATTCTACCTTAGTGGGATTTCATTGTACCGTTTTGAAGCTGCATACATTTTCATACAAATTAATTTGCCTTCCATCATCACTACCTACCCATACCCCCATCTCCTAACACCTAATGTATACCTTATTGTAACATACCTTCCATTGTCCAGTTCAGCTTCAGAATCTGGTGCCGAATACTTTGCCCGACACAGCCAAGTTTCTGTATGAAGGAGACTTCTGGTTTGCTTCCAAGGGCCTTCCAAATGGTACAAGGACACAGAACCCCCTTCTGGTGTAGTAGTTAGTAGTACCGGGAATTTATGATCTTATAACAATAAATACTCCCAAGTATGGGTTCCACAACTTGCAGCCACAGTGTTGAACAGGTGGGGAAAACCTGTTCTCACTCTGGTCTTTGTATTTTCTGCTGTGGGATGGGTCTCTCCCTTGAAAAGGATCTTACAGGAAGATGTCCAATCAGGGCTGGATTTACCATAAGTCACTGTAGGCACGTGCCTACAGGCGCTTGATGATGGAAAGGCGGCCCATTCCCCTCCCCAAGTACCTCCCTCCCTATGCAGAGTTCTGATGAGAGTTTAAATGAGAGGTTACTCACCCAGCTCTCAGCATTCCACTGATAAGATCTCCCTTCAGACAGAGGGCACCTCTAGCTATTTAATACTGTGGTGCAGTTCGGTGGGGGTTTGTAGGTTCATGGAGGGTGAAGTCTAAGGTGTCAGGACATCTGTGCCTATAGGTTCCTGTGCAGTAAATCCGGGCCTGTGTCCAATGGATTATACATCCTACTCCCCAAGGAGAACATGGGGAGTGGGGATGTATACTGGGCTATGAGGTACCCCACAGATGATCATACGACTTAAGCCAAAATTCTTATAGCCTAAGGCCTCTGTCACAGTAGGACATTGTAGTTTGATGCGACGTTAAAGTCGCAACGCAAATTACAAAGCAACGCCTCAAAAAAGTCGCAACGCAACTTAATGCCCCGTTATGGTCGCATACAGTAGAGTATACAGGCAATGAAAAGTATGTTTCCAAGTCATTACTGAGCATGTGCAAACAGTCTAACGCAGCTAATAACGTGTATAACGCACAGCATGCAGCACTTTCACTTAACATACAGCGTTAGACACCAACGCAACGTGTGCACTGTGAACAGGGCATTGATTTTTCATTGCAGTGAGTTATTCTGCATTAAATGTTGTTGAAAGCAAGAAGACCGGCACCATCCATTCAGTATCCAGTAAAGCTCTTTTATTAGCTCTTCAAAGGCATAACAGCAATAGAAGCGACGTTTCAGGGCAACCGCCCCTTTATCAAGCTATGCTGTGCAAGAGACAATCTAACAATAAATCTCACCATCTATATATACCCCAGCAGCCCACCAAGACAGCCAATCAGAAAATCCCACTATCAAACTAGCCAATCCTTCCAGTCTCACCTTGTGCGGACCTGATGGGTGACCTGATGGGTTTTCCTGGTTCTGCTATTGGAGGATTCAAACTGTGTTCTCCCCACCTCACCCATCTCACCAACAGACGCCTCTATTCCGGCGCACGCCCTGCGCTGGGACCACTCCCACCAGGCCGCCACACTGGCGGACCTGATGGGGAACTGGCTAACGTGACGCGGAACGCGGAAAAAACTCCGCCCACTGCGTCACCCAGCAACAACAGACGCAGGCGGCGTTGCTAACACCGCTCTGCGTTGTGGATGTAACCAGGGAGGGCGCCGGCCGAGGCGGCCAATGGGAAGAGACAACCCGATACTAAACATTGCTATATTAAGGGAAGACCCTGCAGCGCTCATTTTCACACTGTATTCTATGGACATAGCGCCGAAGATGGCAGAAAAAGTTCAGGTTACATCACCATATTAGAGGCTAGCGCTGGACGCATGAACCATGTATGCAGCGCCAGCCAACACAATCAACATATATCATATATATAGGGGCAGTGTCAGGAGTCAAGCTGTGAATCTTATCATCCCATATGGCACATATTATAAAATGAGCAAAATGTTAGACAGAAAATAGCCCACATCAAGCTCAAAACTGGGCACAATGGAACATGGGCTGAATAATCAAATAAAAGGTAGTAAATCAAGTTCTCTATTAAGGCCCCTTGGTTCCATTGTGTCCAGTTTTTTAATCCAAAATGCCTCTCTATATAACAGTTTCTTAACCCTATCACCCCCTCTCCTCATTGGGCCAACCTGTTCAATAATCATATATCTAAGTTGACTGACATGATGCTGAGCCTGTTGGAAATGATAAGCTACCGCTTGGTCAGTCAAAGATTCTCTAATCGCATGCTTATGCGACGACAACCTATTTTTCATTTTCTGTATGGTCTGTCCAACATATAATAATCCACATGGACATTTCAACGCATATATCACGTAACTAGAATCACATGTAAAACAATCATTTATTTTAAATGTTTTACCTTTATGTGGATGCACAATACAGTCACCCTTAACCACTTGCCGACCGCACGCTTATACCGTGCGTCGGCAAAGTGGCAGCTGCAGGACCAGCGACTCAGTACTGCGTCGCCAGCTGCAGGCTGATTAATCAGGAAGCAGCCGCTCGTGCGAGGGGCTGCTTCCTGTCAATTCACGGCGGGGGGCTCCGTGAATAGCCTGCGGGCCGCCGATGAATGTCGCCGCGGAGGGGGGCTTTGAGGTGCCCCCCCGCAACATGCCTGCAGGTAGGAGCGATCAGACCCCCCCTGCACATCATCCCCATAGGGGGAAAAAAAGGGGGGCGATCTGATCGCTCTGTGTGGCCGCGGATCTGTGCTGGGGGCTGCAGAGCCCACCCAGCACAGATCCAAACAAACAGCGCTGGTCCTTAAGGGGGGGTAAAGGGTGGGTCCTCAAGTGGTTAATCACTGAATTACAATGCACACAGTGCATACACGGAAACGTGCCTCTGCGATTAGACTTTGACTGACTTCTCAAAATTGAATCAGCATGAGCTAAACGGTCAAGCGGGTTAGGGGCCCTCTTGTTGGAGATAAGTGGAGGGTTCATATACATACATTGTATGTCAGGGAAGCTATTCGAGAGCAGAACCAATGTCTCTTAATTATTTTTGCTATACAATCACTTTGTGTATTATATCTAGTGACAAACGGTATCCGCTCCCGAACATCCCCCCTCTGTCTCCTGACTGCCATCTGTCATCTAGGGTGACAGATGGCAGATCTGTCACCCTAGATCTGGCTACCTGAACCAAGTCCCCAGGATAACCTCTATTAATAAACTTTTGTTGCATTTGTTCCATCCTCTGTGCCCTGACCTCATCCTCACCCACAATTCTATGTAATCTCTGGAATTGTCCAACCGGGACAGACCTCCTAGTAGCCCAAGGATGGAAACTCCAAAAATGTAGCAGGGAGTTCACATCTGTGGGCTTAACATAGAGATCCGTAACCAGTCTCTGGCCCTTGCACATAACCAATGTATCCAAAAAACTAATTTGTTTATCTGAGCTGTGTACAGTAAGCCTAATGTCTGGGCATTTTATCATCAATTGATCAACAAATTCCACTAGGGTCGAATGTGGCCCCGCCCATATCATCTATGTACCGAAACCATTGTATTGCATATTTTTGAAAAAGTTCACTAGAATAAACAAACATTTCCTCATAAACTCCCATATAGATATTTGCGTAGGACGGGGCCACATTCGACCCCATAGCTGTGCCCCTAACCTGCATATAGAACCGTTCCTCATATCTGAAATAGTTGTATTTGAGTACCATTTCCAACAAAGAACAGATAAACTGTATCTGCTCTTTGGAATAATCTGACTCCGTTTCTAACATATAACTGACTGCCTCCAAACCGCTCTCATGCGGTATAGCAGTATATAAACTTTCAACATCCATCGTGACTAACAGCCACCCTTCCTCAATAGGAGGTAGATGTTTTAGAATATTCAGAAACATTTGAGTATCTTTCAGGTATGATTTTAAAGAAAATACATAAGGTCGAAGAACTTGATCTAAATATTTAGAAATAGGGGCTAGAACCGAATCTATCCCGGCGACTATTGGTCGACCGGGAGCATTGTCCAGTCTCTTGTGAATCTTTGGACAAATGTATATAACAGCCGGATATGGCTGTATCAAATATTCAGCAAGTTTATCATCAATAACCCTGCGGGCCTTAGCTGTAGTCACAGCTTCTAATATCTTCCCCTGAATCTCTACTGTTGGATCATTTGGTATTGGTCGATAAGTTGTAACGTAAGCAAGTTGTCTTAAGACCTCCTTCTGATAATCTTTAGTGTCCATGACCACAATGGCCCCGCCTTTATCGGCGGGTTTGATTGTAATATCTGGATCGTTCATCAGCTCCTTGATTGCCGATCTCTCTGATTTGCTGATGTTGGGTCGTACACGAATTCCCTCATAGCTAGGTTGTCTCATCATAGTGTCCACTTCATCTTGTACTTTTTTAATATAAATATCAATCATTTGACATGAGGTGGGCTGGAATTTGCTCTTATTCCGCAACGTAGTACCACACAAGGTGAGACAATCCGATTCTATAGGAGGAGTACTATTATCAAATGTTCTAGGAACTGAAAAAAAGTACTTCAATTTGATGGACCGAAAAAATCGCTGCAATTCAATGTCCACTTCCAATGGGTCTGGAGAGTTAGTAGGCGAGAAGGAAATGCCATAGTTAAGAGCAGATAGCTGGGACGAGGTCAGTGCAACTGAGGATATATTAACTACAATTATTTCCTTGGTTGTCTCGGTTGTCGTGACCGCAATCGGTCTCTCATGCCGCCTCCTCCCTCTCCTCTTTCGGCCGCCACGCCGCATCCGTCCTGATTTACTGATGGGTCTGAAAAACCCTCCTGGGAGGAACTGCTGTTTAGTATCGGGTTGTCTCTTCCCATTGGCCGCCTCGGCCGGCGCCCTCCATGGTTACATCCACAACGCAGAGCGGCGTTAGCAACGCCGCCTGCGTCTGTTGTTGCTGGGTGACGCGGTGGGCGGAGTTTTTTCCGCGTTCCGCGTCACGTTAGCCAGTTCCCCATCAGGTCCGCCGGTGTGGTGGCCTGGTGGGAGTGGTCCCAGCGCAGGGCATGCGCCGGAATAGAGGCGTCCGTTGGTGAGATGGGTGAGGTGGAGAGAACACAGTTTGAATCCTCCAATAGCAGTACCAGGAAAACCCATCAGGTCACCCATCAGGTCCGCACAAGGTGAGACTGGAAGGATTGGCTAGTTTGATAGTGGGATTTTCTGATTGGCTGTCTTGGTGGGCTGCTGGGGTATATATAGATGGTGAGATTTATTGTTAGATTGTCTTTTGCACACCATAGCTTGATAAAGGGGCGGTTGCCCTGAAACGTCGCTTCTATTGCTGTTATGCCTTTGAAGAGCTAATAAAAGAGCTTTACTGGATACTGAATGGATGGTGCCGGTCTTCTTGCTTTCTACAATTGAATGACTGGAGTGCAGATGGTCTAACACAACTACAACTACTTTCATAAGGCATTAAATAAAATGTTGTTTTAACGTGCAACTTTAACGTCGCACTGTGAAAGAGGCCTTAATGGAGGGTTAAATGAGTCAGCAAACTATTGAAAAATTATAGAGTCTTTATTGAGCACTAAAACAAAGCGTTTTGCAGGTCACAGCCTGCATCAGGTTCACACGGTGTCTGAAAAAAACCCATACACATGCTCGCCGTAATAAATTAAAATGATAAATAAGTTCAGTGTGCTTTATGAGCAATTAAGAAATAAATAAATTCATTCATCTCACTTCTCAAAGCATAATCTAACAAATATTCAGAAATTAATAACTTTTGAACTTCATGACCCGGAATGGGTATACTTGATGTTGTACCATATACAGCCTATGATTGCAAGGACGTCGCAAAAAAGTCATGAAACACAAATATAATAGAAATGGCAATATTAGCACTCCCTTGAAGATCAGCTAATTTTTGTGCAGCGATGTGCCAATCATTTGGGCCCTGAGTTTCAGCAGGGGGCATGGTTAGCCATCTTTCGCTTCACCCTGAGCCTAAATTTAGCTGTGTTCATCTTAAATGCACACTTCCTTGGATGAGAAGCAGGCCCACACATGAATTGTCTCAGGATGTTTTACTATTGGCATGAGCTCACCTTTTCTTCTCCAGACATTGGCCTCAATTCACTAAGCTTAACTCCTTGTCTTTAATAACTCTTCTGAGCTGTTTTACAGTTATCACCATGGTGATATAATTGTGATAACTGTAAAACAGCTCTGAAGAGTTATTGAAGACAAGGAGTTAAGCTTAGTGAATTGTGCCAGATGCCTCACTGTGCATGCAGATGTATTCACACCTGCCTGCCGCCATTCCTGAGCAAGCTTTGCACTGATGGGCACCCCAATCTTACAGCTGAATCACCTTTAGGAGACAGTCCTGGCACTTGTTGGACTTTTTGGGTGCCCTGAAGCCTTCACAACAACTGAATTTTCTCCTCAAGGTTCTTGATGACCCTATAAATGGTTGATTTAGGTGCAATCTTAGTAGCAGTAGTAATATCCTTGCCTGTCGAGCCCTTTTTATGCAACAAACATGATGAATGCACGTGTTTCCTAGCAGGTAACCATGGGTAATGGAGGAAGAATGATGATATTAAGCACCACCCTCCTTTTAAAGGCCTATGCCTTGGGCAATGGAAAGCCTGGGGCAGTGTTATAGCATGCACTAGTCCTTACCCTTCCTGCCCACCCACCCGCACACATCGATCTGTGCACAGAGCAGGTCTCCCTCTGCACGTCAAGGTTCCTCTAAATGGCTACGCTGGCCGCCCCCATAGTCAGACCTCCAGATCAGCGATGTGCCACAGAGACGAGAGGAGAGCGATGTACAGAGACCGTGTCCTATACTTCAAATACAAGAAGTGACATCACTGCACACCCCTGAGGTTATTCATCCAGCTCTTGGCATTCCACCAATGAGATCTCCCTTCAGTGGGAGCACAACTAGCTACTTAATATTGAGAAACACCTGGCTACCTAATGCTAAGGGACACCTGTAACCTACCCATGGAGGGCAAGCGAAGTAAGGAAGAAGTGACAGCTTGGCTAGCCAGCACACTTGACATGCAGTTTGGTGGGGGTTTGTATGTTCATGGAGGGCGAAGTCAAGGGTGCCAGGACATCTGTGCCTATAGGCTCCTCTGATGTAAATCCATTGCAGATTGAAACTAGATTAAGGAGATAGAATATCCTACACCAGTTGATAAGTGGTTCAGAGCTGCAATATCAATAATACCAACTGCAAGTTCTAGCTACATAGGGAAAACAATATTCACAGTGCAACTTACTGTAAGCTTAATATAATACAACTGTAATGTGTGCATTAGTATTTTAGAATATACAGTTTTGTCAGTGAGACCCTCCAAGAAGCAGTCTGTTGTGCTCCACAATACCTTCCCAGCAAACTGTAATTTCTCATAGCACAGCAGAAAAAAAATCGTAACTAGGAGAACTGAAAGCAAGATCAGCAGTTGGGAAATGGAAAATGTCAAGGACTGCTAAGATGCCTTCATATACAACACAGCATTGAAAATGTCAGATGATTGTAAGTCATTTTGCTTTACACAATAATGGTATGGATTTAAAACCATCCTCATACAATAATTTCAATAGAAGGATCAAAGTGCAACATCGTGAGCTTTTAGAAAGAATAACAGAGCTAGCTGGCCCTGTAATTTCAAAATGAACTGAAAATCTCTAAAGAGGAACTGTACTGAATATAACTTAATGAAGAAAATTGCTTTTTTTTTTTTTTTTTTACAATATTGTAAATTAGTCAGTGCTTGCCAGTTGTAAAATCTTTCCTCACCCTGATTTACAGTCTGATATTTATATCATGGGTGGTAACATCTATAGTGCAGTCAGGTGCACCTATGCGGAATGTTTGTGTACTCCGTGTTCCAAAGCACATAGAAAAGAGTACCTGGTCTCCCAGAATGCTCTGGGAGAATTCCACATAGCTAAACCGCCTACACGGTGACATCACTGTGAGGGCAGGGTAACATACCAATATAGAGCTCTAGGAAGGGTTTCTGATGCTGAAACCAGGAAAACTACCGTTAAAGTGGGTATTCTGAATAATACACTAAATTCTACTATATGTCTCTACAGTGCCTCTTTAATATCAACCGTAGAATTTCAAAACAAAATCAGTGAGGACCTAGAAACACTGAGATAATCACGGCAAAATAGAATAAGTCATTGGTCAGAAAAACAATAGTACAGTAAAAGTGAATACTAGAACAGTCTGGGATGCATGATTTTACATGCATTTTTTGGATACAAATCAGTAGCCTGCATCAAAATCTTAACCTTCCTGGCGGTAAGCCCGAGCTGAGCTTGGGCTATGCCGCGCAGGATTTCTCAGGCCCTGCTGGGCCGATTTGCGTAATGTTTTTTTATTACACGCAGCTAGCACTTTGCTAGCTGTGTGTATACTGCGATCGCCGCCGATTCGCCACGTTAGAGGGCCCCCCCCCGAGACCCCGTGCGCAGCCTGGCCAATCAGTGCCAGGCAGCGCTGAGGGGTGGATCGGGACTCCCTCTGACGTAACGACATTGATGACATCATCGCAATAGCCACCATGGCAATGGGGGAAGCCCTAAAGGAAATCCCGTTCAGAACGGGATTTCCTTATGGGCAAGCACGTCAGCGGCGATCGGAGGGGTGGGAGGGACTCTGCAGGGAGGGGGGCATCATGTAGCTAGCGCTAGGCTAGCTACATGATAGAAAAAAACATTTTGCAAAAAAAAAAAAAACCTTCCCGCCGCCTTCAGACCGCCAGGGAGGTTAAAGAGGAACTGAAACTGAGGATTGAACTTCATTCTAATCAGTAGCTGATACCCCCTTTCCCACAAGAAATCATTACCTTTTCTGGAATAGATCATTAGGGGAGTCTGTATGACTGATAATGTGGTGAAACCCCTCCCACAGTGTGATGTCATGACCATGGTGCTGACAATTTGCTGTCTGTGAACCTTGTTGCACTGTGGGACATAATGACTTTTTTTTCCAGCTGCCAAACAAGCCATTTCTCCCCCTGTGCATAGAACTCTCAGTAATGAATATTCCATACAGATAACCTGGTAGAAATAAAGATGTCACCGCCAGTGATACAATTCAGAATGTAAATCAGGGAGAGGAACAATTTTACAATGGCCAAACACTGACTAATCTATAAATGAATATTGTAAAAAATAAATAAATAATTGTATTCATTATGTTATTTTCACTACAGCTCCTATAACACTACAGAGGAATTAAGGTGTTGCACAAACACTGTTGCCGACAACAGGGATCAGGACTCAATCCCTCAGGAGGCAGTTTGGGGACAAGTATTGTACAGTCACGTCACTAGTGACACGTACTGTTGCTAATGAGCCAGTTGAAGGGACACAATGTGCAATGCCTGACAGAGCACAGTCATCTGAGCTCAACCAAAATGATGTCACTCTGGATCTTTCAGGCATGCATCAGGGAAGGTCGGGAGCCTCCATACACATGCCAGGTGTCAGCAGTGTACAAAGATCTAGAGGTTTCCTTTCATAAACACTGTTAAGTTTTGAAGTGAGTTCCTGTAATAGGATCCCTTCTTCTAGATGTTTTTAGGAAACCAATCTGAAGGATAATGCAGTATTGGTGTATTGAGTCCTCTACAAATCTATAAGTTTGCTGCCAGATTTTTGTTCTTGTGGTAAATGTGCAGCTTGCCCTGCCTACTGTTTCAACCAGAGGAAGTAGTTTGAATTTAAGTCTCATGGTATAGAGGAAGGAGCTGATTTATAAGGGCCAGTTCAGACGGACATGTAGCTACTAGCATCGGTGGTAAACGAGGTTACAGTATCTTCCTAGGGCTCAAAAACACGATGAAAAAAATTGATGACAAAATGTCAAACGCTTTCCTGCTAGGCAACAGAAAAGTGTTTGGCTACAGTGTAACGAGCTGCTGAGAGCCGAACGTGTGAACCAGCCCTAAAGCTACCGTATGTCATTGAAGCATTTATTGCTCATTTACTGCTGCAACTTATGAGTGCTATTCATAAACCAGCATTATCACTGAATTACCATTGTAGCACTTATAGGGAACTTGAACTGAGAAGGATATGGAGACTGGCATATTTATTTACTTTTAAACATTACCAGTTGCCTGGCTATCCTGCTGATTCTCTGCTTTTGATAGTTAAATCCATAGACCCTGAACAAGCATGCAGATCGCATTTATGACTGAATTCTGGCTAGATTAGCTGCACACTTGTTTGAGGTGTGTGGTTCAGGCACTACTGATGCATGAAAGTTTAGCAGGACTGCCAGGCACTTGGTTTTGTTCAAAAGGAAATAAATATGGCAACCTCCATACACCTCATTTCATTTTTCTTTTAATGCGGATTTCGGAATGTTAAATGATAGTAAATGGTATTGCTAAAGAAACAATGAATGATCTCTGCCTGAATTGCTCTGCTATGCTGTAGGTAGCAACACCAATGCAAGTTAATGGAAGAAGGCATCAACTAGTTGCTGGTTATCTTATTGCCTGAATCCATGCTAATGCTTTTAAATGGCTATTTAGGTTGGGCCAGTAAGGGCCATCTTGGCTGAGAATCCAGACTTAATAAAGATGTCCCCAAAGGTTGCAATGTCACCCACAGGTTTGCATTTGCTCCTGGTGGACAAAACGAACTGCATTTGTCCCAACAATCAAACCCAAAGTGTTCAATATAAAAGCTTTTACAATATCAAGCATGGTCATGCTACCATTTCTATATTGTCACCCAATCTGCAAAAACACAACTGTCACTACACAGAGAATTACCGTAAAACACAACTGTGACCCATCAGTGCTTGCTGTCTGGGCCCTTGATGCTGTTAGGTTTGGGAAGACCAGAATAAAATTACAGTGGTCTCCAGTCTAGAGACTTGTTGGATATATTGTACAGAGTTGGTGCCATACTTAGGCTTCCTCGCTTTAGGCACAGGCGTCCTTCCGTTTCCATACGTGCTGCTGACAGCGGGTTAAAGACTGTGGCTGGGGGTGTGTGCACGCTTGTGTGGCACAGCATAAGACTTTGCACATTCATGCGTGAAGTTGCAATGGGGAAAAGTATAAAAGGCCAGTCTTATGCATTTGATGCTACTTGTGCTGACTACTAGTGTTGGTTCATGTGTTCCCTGCTCTGACCAAACCTTGCTTCTGATACACCTGTTGTGACCTGGCCTGCCTGACTACGCTTGGTCTCTCTCCTCTGGTTTGACCTCTGCCTGTGACCCTGATGATACTGTCTGCCACCTGCCTCTTGCCTGGATACTGATTACTCCTGGCTGATGCCTGCCCCAACTCCTGTCTGGATACAGATTATTCCTCTGTCACCTGTTCCGACTCTTCCCTGGATACCGATTGCTCCTGTCTGCTGCTTGCCCTGGCTCTTTGCCTGGATACCAACAATGATGTCTGCCCTGATCTGCTGCTCGGTCTTGGACTTCCACACTGAAGTGTACCGTTCTCTTGACCACTGGCTGGAGCTGTCCCAGGGATGACCTGGTTAGCATTAGGCTGCAAAGACCATTGTCCCTTGCGGAGCACTGGTGAAGACCCGTGGTCGCGTAGATCCATGCCTGGTTAACACTTTGCCTGCTAGTGGGAGGGTCAACAAGCACGACGAACATAACAGTTGGACTTTTTTTTTTTTTTTTATTATTCTGAAGGCCCCAGTTTGCCCTTTCCAGATTTTTCATCTTTGGCAAAGGTAAACGTTACTCACACCATTTTTATATTTGTCGCTGTTCCAGAGAAATTCCCTTTGGAAGGTCAGTCACATGACCCAGTGATATGTGCTCAAACTGCCGAGCTGCTTGCAGCCTGGGACTTACTCTGCCAAGAGTCGACATCAGACCATGCTCACCTCCTCCCTCTGCTTTCTTTTGTGGAGCACAGATGGGTTAGATCCACTATGAGTTCAGGAAGAAACCATGGATTGTCTCCACTCCTAGCTCTCCCTGACTACCTGTGGGTGGTGATGGAATGGGGAGTAGTTTGGGCAGCACATAGACTGCTGTTTAGTTCATCCAAGCAGTATCATTGATATTAGCAAGAAGCCACCATTATGAACCCAGCCAGCCAAATAATAAAATGAATAATGCAAACATAGTTTGTGAAATAAAGACAATGGAGTTGCAAATTATGATATATTCCATACAATATGCATTAAAAAAAAAGTCCCAAAAACTAGGTCTTTGTTTATAATCAATATCTATACAGAGGTAAGAGACACCTATTTTCAGCTACAAGATATTTGGTTTTTATGGATGGCCAATAAGATGCAAATAATTCTGAGTTGATGCAAATGCATGCAACTTCCACTGGACCAATCAAATCCTGCCCCAGAGAAGCCAGAGGTGATTGAGTTATTGTATTTTTTGGACTATAAGACTCAAAAGTGGGGGGGAAAAGTCACCGCGTCATAGTCCAAATGCAGGGAGTTCCTGACTTGTGAATGCTTGCCAATACGAACCTCCAACCCGCTGCAACGTCGGAAACGCCCTGTACTGTGCCCATGCAGAGGAGGATACGGGGACACAAAGGGGCATAGAGGAGGACACATGGTGACACAGTTGGACACAAGTGGGACAGAGGAGGACATGGAGACACAAGCAGTACAAGGGGGCATGAGGTACAAAGGGGCATAATCCACAAGATGCCCCTTCACCATGGATGCACCAGGTTTAGTATATATTTTTTTCCCCCTGTTTTTTTTCCTCTAAACCTAGGTGCGTCTTATGATCAGGAGCGTCTTATAGTCCGAAAAATATGGTAGTTGGGCTTGTCTGGCCACATGTACGACAAACACCAAGGAGGAGCAGTGGAGTGTGTTAATTATATATCCACTATAGTAGATTTTTAGCTTACTATACTAATGGACTAGGTTAGCAGCCTGTTTAGCTTAATGTGTTTTATTAAAGCATACAAAAGTTTTTCCATTGTTGAGAGCATCTTATTGTTTATACATGTGCCGGCCACCTGGCATGTGACGTTACATCCGGAGAGAATGCTTATATAGGTAAGGCTGGAGAACTTTGTACAAGAGGATGCGGTTAGTTCCCACATGTGTATAGTGACCCTTGCTTTGCAGGTCCTTTTCAGATAATTAAACAGAACAGTCCACATTCATATCCGCTTTCTTTTCTTCATTCCTCTTGGCGGCTTGTAAACAATCAGTGGCAGTTCCAATGTGGCAATTTTGTGACCCTCCTCCAAAGTGGAATCTGAGAATCCTATCCTTTTACTGATTTTCAGCCTCATGGCTTTGGCCATCTCAAGTATCCTGTAACATAATAAAGGGTTAAAAATCAGAATAGAAGTTTATTTTAGAAAGAGCACTAACTTCCATCCAACCATATCTAATTATTGCTGCAAAAAAAAAAAAAAAAAAAAAAAAAGGAAAAGAAATTTAGGCCATGGCAAAACACAAAACAAACATACAAAAGGACTTAACTCCATTCATTTTGGTTACGGCAGGCTTGTTCTATTATTCTCTGTAGTCGTTGCAGGATACTGATTGAGATGCAACATTTTTTATACATATTTGATAAAACTGAAGCAGTCCAAGTTTAGTTACTCCACTCAAATGAAGTAATGCTTGGATAAAAGCTGACAAGCAGAAAAAAGTAATGGCTTTATTTATTCCAATCTGTGTTTCCAGGTTTAACCATCAGCTGTATTCCTGTGTTGTTTTTTGCTTCTGTGTCTCCATTTAGGGGACTATCCCTCACTTCCTGTCCCAGAGGAAGTAAAGGAAAAAAAAAAAAGCAAGACAACTAGAAATGCTGACTGGGTTGCAGCATTAAAACCATTATCCCATAATTTACTGTAAGATGAGAAGGTTTTCACGTGTTAATGGATTGGCACCGGGAAATGCATGTTAAACATATGAAACTAGATGATAAAAAATAGCCAATTTGAGCACCAGCTATTAAGCTGTGCTGCGAGCTGATCGACTATCACATACTAGAACTATAAAGCCAATATTTCAACAGGAGTAGTTTTGAATGCCAATTTTGGAGTGGTAAAAATCTCAGTATACAGTGTCCATTTAATATGTATCTAGCCTACTGGAAATATCAACTTTCAAATGGATTCCTCCTACATGTGTGACCATCACATAGTGGCTGAGCTGCTATGCACTCTAACATCCTTTGCAGACAGCACCAGTCGATAATAAACATACTAATAAAAGAATCAATGTATTTCCAAAAAGCATTACATGCATTTTTTTTCTTTTATACACACAGCATTTAACACTTGCATACCCACCGTCTCTGGGACTTTAAAGGTAACCTGAACTACATGGAGGCTGACATATTTATTGCCTTTTAAACAATACCAGTTGCCTGGCTTTCCTGCTGGTCTATTTGGCTGCAGTAGTGTCTAAATCACACCTGAAACAAGCATGCAGCTAATCTTTGTTTTTGTTTCTGATGTAATTCTGACACTACAGCAGCCATACTGATCAGCAGGGCTGCCATGCAACCAGTATTGCTTAAAAGGAAATAAAAATGGCAGCCTCCATATTCTTCTCACTACAGTTCTTTAAAGTGTACCTGTAACTTTAAAAAAAAAATAGTTACCTCAGTAGGCTGAAGACTCTGGATGATCCAGAAGCTTCTCCCTACTGAGCTAAGTGTCTAACTTTAGAAAAAAAAATCAAAACGATACAGGTGTACTTTAAGCACCTTAAAGAACACCTTAAATGAGAGAGATATGGAGGCTGCCATATGTCCTTTTAAACAATACCAGTTTTCTGGCAGACCTGCTGATCTTTTTGGCATCAGTAGTAATCACACACCTGAAACAAGCATGCAGAAAATCCAGTCAAACTTCAAACAACCTATCTGCATGCTTGTTCAGGGCTATGACTAAAAGCATTAGAGGTTCGCAGAACAACCAGGCAATGTGCATTGTTTATAAGGAAATAAACATGGCATCTTCTATATCCCTCTTACTCAAGGTGTGCATTAATTGGTCTTTATTCCTAGTGGGGATGCAGAGGTTGCAACTACACCAGGGCCTCCTGACCAGAGGGGCCCACCAACCATCATATTAGCTTTGCTAGAAATGAACACCTCTATGTGCATTGCATAGTGGTAATCATTATCAAACTGCTTCCTTATGCTTCATACACACTTGAGATAAAAGTCTTTGGAAAATGAAAGATCACAGACCAATTTTACCCCCTTCCATGTAGTATGAGAGCCATACCTACACAGTCTATTCTATGGAGCTGAGCTCCCCATCAGAAAAAAATCTTTGCAAGATGCTGCACACAAACATGCCCGTACACACTCAAAAGATCATTATCTGCAAAAGATCTGTTCCTGCAAAAGATCCATTCCTGCAAAATGCATTCATAGTCTATGAGATCTGCAGATCCTCATACACACTTGGTTTAACAGACAATCATCTGCAGATCATCTGCAGATCAGATCCACCAGGATGGATCTTCAGATCTGCAGATGATTGCCAGATATGCAGATGAAGTCTGTTAAACCAAGTGTGTATGAGGATCTGCAGATCTCATAGACTATGAGGGCTGGAACCCACAGGAGCGCTTTTGGCAGCGTTTTGGCAGCACTGTGATACGCTAGCAGTTTGCCAAAACGCTGGGCTAATGTTAATGGATGGGGCAACTTCCACAGGAGCGTTTGCGTTTCCCAGAAACGCAAACGCAGGACCTGCAGCATTTTGGGAGCGTTAGCGTTTCAATGTAAAGTATTGAAACGCTAGCAGAAACGCTCAGCAAAACCTAAACTGAGCGGTTTTGCTAGCGTTTTGCGGTTCAGCACACTGTAACAAAATGAAAAATAATTCACAGGACCAATCAGGATAAAAACGCAAAACGCTACGCACCCGCTGGGCAAAAAAATACAATGTTGCAAAACTAAACCAAAAACGCGCATGAATCCGCTTGCAAACCGCTCAGACAAAACGCTAGCGGTTGCGTTTGCTGATTTCAGTGGGTTCCAGGCCTGAATGCATTTTGCAGGAATGGATTTTTTGCAGGAACAGATCTTTTGCAGATAACGATCTTTTGAATGTGTACGGGCATCTTTGTGTGCAGCATCTTGCAAAGATTTTATGTGATGGGGAGTGCAGCTCAATAGAACAGACTGTGTAGAGTATGGCTCTCATACTACATGGAAGGGGGTAAAATTGGTCTGTGATCTTGCATTTTCCAAAGACTTTTTATCTCAAGTGTGTATGAAGCATTACTCTAAATACACCTCTCTAACACTGCAGCTGTCTGATTTTTTTGGGGCACCATATCAATAGTGTGCTTGGGCCCCATGGAAAAGTCCCACCAGGGCCCCAAGGAAAAGTCCCACCAGGGCCCCAAGCTCCTTCGTTACGCCACTGTGTATTACTCTACATTAGGGATAGGAGAGAGCTTCTTGGCTTACACTATGGGCTTCTTCATAAGAGCAGATATCACAGTAACAATTCATCAGTGTGCTGCAGACCAGCACATCCCAGCCAGAACATCCCATCAGTGTGCAGTGAGGAAAGTAAAAGTTATTTTTATGTCGGAATTGGCCATCTAAACGATATACCTGCTGAACATTACACATCTTTTGGTAATTCAGACCTTCCCCTTATAATTGGTCAGTGTGTGTAATTAGCTGTCAGTCAGGAGTTAAGCTTTATGCCTGGTACATACCATGCAATTTCCTGTCAGATAGATGGGTCGAATTGATTATTTCCGACAGATCTGATCTGAATTCCGATAGTCATTGTGATCGATTTTCTCATCATTTCTAAACCAAAACGATAAAAAACAACTAAAAAAAAAAAAATATGGGAAATCCGATCAGACCTGTTGGAAATAATTGATTCCACCCGTCTACCTGACAAGAAATTGCATGGTATGTATCAGGCATTAAACCTATCAAGGGAACTGTGGAAGCCAATTTCTCAGTAAAATAGCAGGTAACTGAAGGAAGGCAAATGCAGTTGGTTCTCAGTGGATTACTATGGAGACACTGCCTCACCTGCTCTCCGTCAGTTTCAGGTCTCTCTGCAGATAGGTCAGGTCCACCTGAAAGTCTGCGATATGTAAAGCCAAGGCTATGGCGTAAGACACAATTTTAGATTGCATTGACCCAGATATAGAATTCTGAACCCTGGATGAAGAGATAAAAACAGACAAGCTGTTAGAAGGCTCAGCACGCAATTAATAATTCACAACATCATCTTATGATTAATACATATGCCTTGAGGCATTTTATCTCATGCAAGGAAGTCATTTTAAATCCACATTCTCTTTTAAAGTCATGCAGTGATTGCTGGGAACTGGTCAGGGGAATCAGGCAATACAAAATCCTTTGCCATTCTCTATGGATGTGTGCCAAGACCCTAACAGAACCCCTCATGTGGATTGAACAGTTTGTGCTGTCATCGGCAGTATATTGCAGGCATGTGATGAGGAGAAGCTTCAAGTCATTCACATAGATGTATATGTATGTGGTAGTATTCCTAATTTAGTACATTCACTTCGCAGGCAGAGAGCAGGAGGAATTTGTTGTACCTTATGTAGCACACAGCAAAAATAAGCAGGCGGTAGCAAGGAGGAGGCAGTTTCATTACACCCCCTCCATTCTCAAAGGATGCAGGAAATGGTAGGTCATGCACTATGGTACAGCTATTGCTCTCACTGTGATTTTTGTTTTGTTACAAGAGCTATGCAATTTCTTACGCTGGCTAGGTGACAAACCTGTATTTAGTGTCACGCTGCAGGCATAAGGTGGCTTCTGCAGCTGGGCTGCTGCATCATCACAGTGATGTCAGTTTGGAGTGGGGGTATCTGTAGTATGGTGTAAGGAGTTGGGACAATGCAAATGGAGCCAAAGTGGCTCAGAGGACCATGGCTGTCTTGTTGGATGATCAAGTGACCACTAAGGGTTCAGACTATATAGACGGGCGGTTTTGAAAAAAAAAATTGCCAGGGCCCATCTCCGGGGAGGGAGGGGGGGTTGGGGTCATTGGGGGGTGGGGGGGGACTGGAGGTAGATGGGGAAGGCTGACCAATCACCTGCCTGGATGATGGCCGGACAGGTAAGTATTTATCACTAAAAAGCCCCTCAATGCTGAAGAGGGTAAAAAGGGTCCCAGCCAGATCAAGGCAGTTTTACTGGGACCTATCAGGGCTCAGATGAGCCTCGTCTTCTTAAACAGTGCTGCACTGCTCTGTGTAGACATGCAGCCTCACAAACATTGTTTGAGAGGGGCTATCACTTTCACTAAACAGGCTTTATACAGCCAAGTAAATTAGAGCATCACAGCTTAAAGGGAACCTGAATCGAGAGGAATACTGAGGATGCCATCTTCATTCCCTTGTAAACAATGCCAGCTTCCAAGCGGTAATGCTGAGCATTTTCCATTAGTTAGTCACACACCTGTAACAAGCATGCAGCCAGTGGAGTCACACCAGAGACAAAACATTTGATCTGCATTTTCATTTTGGGTCAGTGACTTAGAAGTATTAGGCTGGGTTCACACAAAACTGAAAGCAGAATATATGTAAATGGTGCAGTAAGCGGGGAAAGCGGCGCCGAATTTTCCTGGGACAGATCTGCAGTTTTTGGGCGGTAGGAAGCCTAGTGGGACCGGACACTGCCCATTCCCATAGGCTTACATTGCGTCGGATTTGGGTTTGTGGTCCTGTTGTGGAAAAAAGCAGCAGGTTAGGACTTTGCATTTGTGGTCTGGTGATTGCGTCATGCATTTGTGTTCCTTTGACAGTGTAAATACATCCCATTGATAACATAGGATGCAGTTACCATTAGTTTTTGCGTTTAACTGCGTTTTGGTAAACACAGGGTTTTTCACTTTTGTGTGAACAAGCTCTTAGCGGCAGAGCATTACCACAGAAGTTAGGCAACTGGCATGGTTTATTAGAGAATGAAGGAGGCTCTCACTTCAGGTTCCCTTTAAACAACTTCTTCTCTGAAATGTATTTATGTACACTGTAAAACCTAAAGAACCAGTGTCTCCAAAGAAAACACAAAACATCTTAGATTTAAAAATAAAAAATGTGAAACTAAGCAATGTTTCAAAGTCCCCTGCGCGCAGACACACACACACACACACACACACACACACACACACACACACACACACACACACACACACACACACCTGAAAAACAAATGTCTATGGTACTCTCACCTGCCATTTTTAAAACTTATTACAGTGAAGTTTTTCATGAGTTTTCCACAGATAATGCTTGGGCAATTTTGAGCGATAAGATCTGCAACAGAAAACAAGTCAGCAGAGAAGGAAGTGTGATCCAGCAGAGAGAAATCATCTGATTACTTGTAGCTCAAACAGACAAAGGATCAAGTAAATCAGAGCTCACAACTAGTGTCAACTAACACTTCCAAGTTTTACTAAAAAAAAATAAAAATATTAAAGTGGACCCAAACTAAAAATACAAGATTTCAGAAATAAAATCTATTTTCTAAATTATAATAATAAATAGCAGCCTTTTTTCAGCTGCATGATGACAAATATAAAATATTTTACATTTATTGGAGAAACCCCTCCCTTCCTTACATATTGCCGGCAAATAATCCGGCAAACTGGTGGAGTAGATGGTGTCCAGCAAAGGAGGAATTGCTAATGGCTGCCACCTGTATAACCCTAGTTATGCAAAGAGGAGGGTGAAAAGCATTGAAATGCTCATAGGCTTGAAGGAGTGTTTATTTATCTTTGTATGTGTCAGAGTGGTGCAACTAAATATTTTGAATAAAAAAAAAAAATGTTTGGTTTGGGTCCGCTTTAAGATAATAAAGTACATACCAAAATATGGTATGCCCTGAACAATTGAACAAAGCAATTATATGTTAACCACAGGAAGTAATTACTGTTAACAAGGAATAATAAATTGGCACATTACAACATAACAAACCTGGATAAAAACTGAGCTCCAAGACAAATCTGTCTCCATAAGGTCTAAAACAAAGATAAGGGATAGTGCTACACAAACAAACCAAATATGGTTTCACCCTAATGAGTGAGGCTTTGTCAGGGGTCTATTAAATTGCATACAGAAAAATTATATAAGGGCCTAGCTGATTGCTATACTGTTCCTCTGTATACAATACAATGTACATATGCATTTTAGCACACCCATGACAAAGCCTTATTTGTCAGGGTGAAACATGTTGGGATTTGGGATGTATAGGTTTAGAACTAGCACTTTGTGAATGTCTGACGACAAGTGGGTGTGAGGCTTAGGGGCCAATGATTAGTGCAAGCTGGTGACCCGTAGTTTAGAAATCAGTTTACTACGAGGCACCCTGCAGTCCCTTAGGTCTCCTTGCCACCCCTCAGGTCATCCTGCTGTCCTGGGGATTGGCTTGTCCGTCCCTTATGCAGGCATATGTTTTGCAGTTCAGTTTTTATCCGGATTAATTAAAGGATAGGTTTTAAATATGGGCTTTTTATCACTCCTTCATAACAGTTGATGTTCCTCTAAGATCAGCATTTTGCATTTTGTTATTTACCCACAGGCGTACCAGGAAATGAGGATAGCCCTTTGGTCTCCAGCCGCCAGAAGGTGTAGCAGATTTTAAAGAATGTAATAACTGGCCCAAAGCTTTCCACTCCTCAACACTTCTAGACAACCAGGCTTAAAGGATACCCGAGGTGACGTGGGACATGATGAGATAGACATGGGTATGTACAGTGCCAAGCACACAAATAACTAGGCTGTGTTGCTTTTTTTCTTCCTCTACCTGAAAGAGTTAAATATCAGGTATGTAAGTGTCTGACTCAGTCCTGACTCAGACAGGAAGTGACTACAGTGTGACCCTCACTGATTAGAAATTCCCCTTTTTACCTCTTTCTTGCTCTCAGAAGCCATTTTCTGCTAGGAAAATGTTTTATAGTTGGAATTTCTTATCAGTAAGGGTCACACTGTAGTCACTTCCTGTCTTAGTCAAGACTGAGTCAGCCACTTACATACCTGATATTTAACTCTTTCAGGCAGAGGAAAAAAAAAACGAACACAGCATAGTTATTTGTGTGCTAGGCACTGTTCATACTGTACATGTCACATGCCACTTCGGGTATCCTTTAAAAAAAATATTGTGAAATATCGAATTAAAGAAAATGAGCCCACAGACATGTGACTACTTTAGAGTTTTCCTCTTTAGCTCAGACCACCAGGTAGGGTCATGCATTGCCTGAGGAACTCTGATCAGGGCAACACCCACTTCTAGTAAGCTTCTGCTAAAGGAGAGGAAGCTTACCAATTCATGTCATTACCCCTCCCTTAAAGCACATCTGAACAGAGAGAGATACGGAGGATGCCATATTTATTTCCTTATTAACAACAATGCAGATTGCTTGGCTGCCCTGGTGTGCCTGTCTCTAATACCTTTTGCCATAGACCCTGAACAAGCATGCAGATTAGGTGCTCTGACAGAAGGCTGATTGTATTAGCTACATGCTTGTTTCAGGTGTTTAATCAGACACACTGCAGCCAAAGAGATCCGCAGAGCGGCAAGGCAACTGGAAATAAAAGGAAATAAATATGGCAGCCACCATATCCATCTTAGATCATTTGTACTGTAAAGCAAGCCTAAAATGAAAAGGCTATGGAGGCTGTCATATTTAATTAATTTTAAACAATGCACATTGCCTGGCTCTACTGCTGACCCCCTGCTTGTAATATAGCCAGAGACCATGAACAAGCATGTAGATCAGGTACTCTGACTGGATTTACTACTGCAGCCAAAGAGATCATTAGGTTGCCAGGCACCTAGTATTGTTTAAAAGAAATACATGTGACAGTTTCCATATCCCTCTTACTTCAGGTATACTTTAAAGTGTACCAGAGCGTAGTTAAATTAAGTTTTTTTTTTCTTTAACATACCTGGGGGCTTCCTCCAGCCCCATCCACACGGATGGCTCCCACGCCACCATCCTCGGTCTTCTACCTGTTCGGTACCAGGTCCCGTAACTTCAGCCAATCGCGGCCAGTCTGTGCAAAAGACGTGCACCCTCTGCATATGTCTCCAGCAGCTGCCGGAGAGATGCGTAGAGGGTGCCCTTTTTTGCGCAGACTGGGCGAAGTTACAGGACCCCGTGCTGAAGAGGAAGAAGACAGAGGACGGCGGCGTGGGAGCGAGGAAGCCCCAGGTATGCATAAAACTTTTAAATTTAACTCAGCTCTGTTTTCCTTTAAGGAACTGCTGGATGCTGGGAAAATCAGCCATCTAACCTACTTAGAAGCAGAACTAAAAGTCATGAACACGGGGGCGCATGCGCGGAGCCGCCATGAGCAGACGCTAGTTGGCAGAGCTCCGTCTTTGGGATCCTGAAACACCTCTCTCACGGCCTCGCTCGCAAACATTTTTACTCCGGCTACAACACCTGATATCCAGGCAATGTCCAGGAGGGGAAAGAGAGATAATCCGCCACCTTCCGAGGCCCCAAAGAAACAGAACAGGCAACATAAACTCACAGAGCATTTCGGGCCTGCTCCTACGGGATCCAAGATGGCCGCCGCGACCTCAGCCTCAGCTACCTCGCCTCACTCTTCAGGGCCTGGTTCGCCTAACTCTCTTCCCGAGTCACCGCAATCAGCAGCGGAAGTCCCCCTCACAAAGCTACAATCCCAGCAGCTATACAGGGACATAAGTTCGCTTTTTAAACGGGAGTTAGCAGCAGCGGTAACCGATCTATCCAATCAAATCAAGGAGGTGGGTGAGCGGGTGGCTACGCTTGAGAAGCAAGCAGATTCCCTGGTGGATGCAGTAGCGGCAGACAAACTACAACTAGATGACCAAGATGATAAGATCCTAACCATGGAACTTAAGCTTGAAGACCTTGAAAACAGGTCCCGGAGAGCAAACCTACGCATCCGCGGGGTTCCGGAATCCATTACGGACCTAAAGGTAATGGCCCTAAACCTTTTTGCAGCCATCCTGCCACAGCATGATCCCCAAGAGCTCCGGATAGTCCGCATCCACAGAGCCTTGAGACGCCCGCGTAATGCGGATCTTCCCCGGGACATTGTCTTGAAAATGCAGCATGAAGAGATGAGAGACGCCATCTTAATCGCTGCTAGGCCCCTAACATCACTCCCGGACCTACCTAACACGGTACGCCTCTTTGCGGATCTATCGCCTCTTACACTGGCACGAAGGAGGGATATGAGGCCTGCGACCCAAGCTCTTACCACAGCTTCAGTGAAATACAGGTGGGGATTCCCCTTTTCCCTATCCTTCGAGTACAACAACAAGAACTACCTCTGTAAATCACTGGCCGAGGCCCGCCTTGCTTTGGGTCAGTGCGGCCTACAGCTCCCGCCTCACGACCAGACCTCGCTACCTCAAAGCTCTCCAAGACCGACCAGAGTTTGGACGGAGGTCATCAATCCTAGACGCCGACGGCCATCGGAGAATCCAGCAGCACCATCCTCTCCAGCCCATTCTTCACAATCCATATGACCACGGACAGGTTATGTTTAGCTATCTGTATTCCACATGTTTTATTTCTAAGTCCTATTTTTGCATTTTTATTATGTCTCTTTTTTCGACTATACGATTGTTAATGAGACAGACTTAGACTATTTTTTTTTTTTTTCTTCAATTTCTTCCATGTTGGAATAGTATCTTGAACTCTATGAATACCTGCCCTATAGTTTTCCATACATCCACTGGGTGGCCCCTCTCCTCTATCGGCAACATAATATTCTGCTCACTCACAAAATGAGATGGGACTCTCCCACCTAGATTGGACTGTACATTGGGCGTAAATACTCTAACTCATATGTTCAGTTTATTCTCATCTTTCGTTCTTATATGGAATTGATCCACTGTTTAAACAATACTATAGCTAACCGTTTTCCCTATAGACCTTTGAGGTCACACTAAGCTAACTTGACACTGGCCTTGTTATTGTTCTCTAATATAACTTCGGGATCCCTAAGGAATGTTATGTTGTCCCCATCCTTAGATTCACGCATGTGGGTATCACTAATATGGTCCCCTACATCTGTGAATCATCTGAAGAGGAGTTATGTCCTCTGCTTATGCCTATATGTTATAAGTTATACTAACATGATACTGCTCTTTTCTATAGGTACCGGGTCATACTTAAAGCATGTAATAATTACCTTAAATTTAGACTGTTTATCCCTAACAACCTTCACCCAGGAATTCTGCAGCATTATTCTCATTTTCCCCACGGTTCCCCATGGTCAGATTAATATCCCATAACGTTAGGGGATTTAATTCCCCCCCTAAAAGACGTAAAGCCATGCAAGATTATATTGCACATAAGCCTGACATAATTGCGCTGCAAGAAACGCACTTCACGCATTCATCTTTTCCAAAATTTATACACACACAATATAGACGTATATACCTCGCCTCATCCCCCTCCAAGAAAACACTAGGAGTTGCTATACTTCTACACAACTCCTTTCCACTGGATGTAGACCAAGTCATTCCAGATGACTCGGGGAGGTTTCTTATTGTAATAGGTTCCCTACAGATGAAAAAGACATGCATAGTGTCCTCATACTCACACCCCAATAACCCTTTAGCCACTTTCACAGCATGTACTAATCTCCTCCTAACCCTGACTTACGATCATCTATACTGGTGTGGCGACTTCAATGTAGTTCTTGTCCCTAACATTGATTCCTCTACTACTCGTGATCATCGATTAACTATAAAAAAGCTTAGAGCTCTCAATAAAATGATAGAGTCCCTTTCTATGGTCGACGTGTGGAGGGAGTCCCATGGGCACACTAGAGGATACACCTATTATTCTCCTCATCACCGAACTCATTCACGCATTGACTTAATTTTTACTAATGCTTGCAATACTATTAATTTACTATATGCAAGGCACATACCGTGTGCTTGGTCAGATCCCGACATGGTAATGGCCCAGTTTAATTCACAAACACCTAAATTCATTAAGCGTTCTTGGCGTTTAAATGAAGCGATGCTTACTAATCCCTCAACAATAAATGATCTCTCTCAACATCTCACAGAATTTTTTAATATAAACAATACCTCTGGTATAGCTAAATCATCACTCTGGCTATCTCATAAAGCATATATCAGAGGCCAGCTCATTAGAATAGCCTCTAGGATCAAGAGGGAGCACTCAGAAACATTACATAACCTTCAATATAAGCTATCTAGAATGGTCTTAGAACATCAAGCATCCCCTTCTATTTATTTATATAAGCTGATTAGAGATACAAAGATTCAAATTGACCTCCTACTCTCCCGCCAAGCTGAGAAAACCTTTCGATGGACTCAATCCCGCTGTTACAAACTCCTTAATAAACCTGATCGCTGGCTAGCATCCAAACTAAGAGAGAAACAGCAAATAAATTGTGTCAGAAAAATCAAACTCACTAATGGTAGGGAGTCTTGCAACCCTGACGAAATTCATGATCGATTTCTACAATATTATACCAGACTATACTCTCAACCTCCCCATCCGACCACCCAAGAACTCCAATCCTTTCTCTCCACCCTCCCCATACCATCTCTCTCACCTCTCTCAGCTACCTACCTTAATACACCTATTTCCCAGGAAGAGGTTGAAGAAGTAGTGAAACACCTAAAAAACCACAAGGCCCCAGGCCCTGATGGCTTCACGGCCCTGTACTATAAAAAATTCTCAGCCATCTTAATCCCCCACCTGACATCATTATTTAATTCAATACTTAAAGGGGCAGCAGTCCCATCCGAATTTTTAGCTTCCTCAATAACTGTCATCCCAAAACCTGGGAGAGATCCGCTGACTCCTAGTAATTACCGCCCAATCTCCCTTTTAAATTCTGATTATAAAATCTTTACTTCAATCCTAGTCTCCCGCCTCAATAAACTAATACAGTCACTCATTCATAAAGACCAAGTTGGTTTTATACCCCAACGTCAGGCCACCGACAATATTCGAAAACTACTAACTATAATCCACCACGCCCATCGACTTAAACATCCACTAGCAGTGCTCCTTCTTGACATTGAGAAGGCCTTTGATACCCTATCATGGCCATACATGCTTTGTGCGCTTCAGCGATTTGGCATATCTGGCCCGTTTCTTCAAGCTATTAAGTCCCTATATTCGAACCCAATTGCTTCCCTCAAACTACCCTCCACACGTCATACCACAATAAAAATTGAAAGAGGAACTAGGCAGGGGTGCCCCCTGTCTCCGGCCCTATTCGCGCTATGCATAGAACCCCTCGCCATTAAAATCAGGCAGGCGATTGATGTTCAGGGTTACCGAATAGGTCAGCGCTCTTATAAAGTTTCTCTATTTGCGGACGATCTAGCCCTGACCCTAACTAGCCCCACTACATCAATACCCTCCTTACTAGATATACTATCATCCTTCAAGAACTTAACAGGGCTATCACTAAACATCACAAAATCAGAAATCCTACCCTGTAACATTCCCAGCCCAACTATCGCTGAGATAGCTTCTAGATTCGGATTTCATATCCAACCCAAATTTGTAAAATACCTGGGAGTCAAACTTACCAAAAATCCATCAGATATGTTTCGTATGAACTATACCCCCCTACTGGTCACACTCCTAAACCTGCTCAATACTTGGGCTAAGCTACCAATCTCTTTAAGTGGGAGAATACATTCAGTTCGCATGACTTTACTTCCTAAAATTCTATATTATTTTAGGGTCCTTCCTATTCCAGTCCCAAAGAACTCTCTTATCCCTCTCCAGAGGGAAATTTCGAAATTTATTTGGGCCCATCACCCCCCGCGTATTTCCTCCAAAAGGATGCAACTCCCCAAACATGTAGGAGGCCCAGCAGTCCCCAATGTATATAACTACTATATTGCCGCCCAGCTAGCCCATATCCCACCCACTCAGGCCGGTTCTAATTCACCACTTTGGGTTACCCTTGAATCAGCACTCCTAGCTCCACACAAAATAGAGGCGTTGGTTTGGTCCTCGCTACCACATCCTGCTAATCTCCTAATTGACTCTCCCTACACCTTACACACCCTTAAAATCTGGAAGAGGTATAGGTACACTTTAGGCCTACAGGCCACTCCCTCGTTAGCTACGCACCTATTCGGTAACCCTGACTTTCCCCCAGGCCTAACCACTGACCTTCTCTGGCTGACTGCCACCCCTTACACTAAACTAATAAAATTTCAGAGATTTGGAAAACTAATCCACCCGACTATCATGTCTGAGTCCCTCTCCTGTAGACCACATCAATATTTCCACCTACAACAGGTACATCACTACTGGTCCTCTCTAGGCCATTTAAATACTGACTCCTCATATACATATTTTGAGAATTTTTGCAACTCTACCCCACTGGGAGGAGGAATTATATCCTACCTTTACAATTTATTAGCTACTAGGGCTCAAGATGCTATGACCCCCGTCCTGGAGAAATGGGTGGCCGAGCTACAGTTTCACCAAACCTCAAAAAGATGGGCCCATTGTTTCGAGACCCTCATGAAAGGAAGCCTCTATTTCTCCACACTTGAAACTAATGTAAAGCTCCTTCATAGAGCCTATCTATCTCCAGAGAAGGTCTCAAATATTTTTCCTCAAGCCTCCTCCCTATGCTATAGAGGTTGTGGGGCGAAAGGCTCCTTGGCCCATATGTGGTGGTCCTGTCCGTTGGTAATACGCTTCTGGTCACAAATTGCTGACTTGATATCCAAAGTTCTCCAGACCTCGGTCACTCCTGTGCCTGCTGTCTTCCTTTTTGGTGATAAACCTAATAATGTTAAACATCCGGCACATAGGCTAATCCAACATATTGTGAATTCCGCAAAAACATACTTGGCCTCCCGCTGGAAGGACTCATCTCTTTCTAAACAGCATGTAATAGAAAAAGTCCACAAAACCATGATCCTAGAGAGGATGGTAGCAGTTACGGAAGACAGATTGATCCAATTCACCAACACTTGGTCTCCCTGGGTTGACTATGCGGAAAATGAGGGTCTCCGCTATCTATTATTTTTCACCTAAAGTATATACAGATATCCTGGAAACTGTTCAATCTATTCTTGATAATAATTCACCATATGACTTTATTGACCTATCTACCTCTCTGATTACCAGTATCTAGTATTCATGTTAGCATGTTTCATTCAGTTAATTGTTCTTACCCATTTTATTATTATAAACCCCCTGTGTGGGGATTGATAACAATGTATCACCTGTTTAAATCTGCTTTTCTGCAATAAAAAATTTTGAGACTAAAAGTCATGAACACAGTTTCATAATGCACTCATTTTGTGATATATACTGAATATGTAGATCATATTCAGACTTACCTTTCCGTTTCACAGTTTTAAGTTGGCTGAATTTCATAAGACAATCCAAATACCACAATGCACGAGCCTGACGATCTAGGTCTTTTACTAGATTAAGCTCTTGTAGCTGTTGCAATACAAAAGAGCCATGCCTTGGGATAAAGAACATAACAGAATTTGTGTATTCTTAGTGAATGAACTGCATATAAATTCATTCTAGCCGTATACAATAAGTTTTCCACAATTATCTTCTACATGCACTGTTCACAAATACACAACCATACACTCAAATTAAGTAGATCATTAAAAGCAGAAAATCTGCTTGAAAGGTAACCTCTTGAAAAAGCGCAGAACAGTTAATAGGAACTTTGTTCCAAAAAACTTTTTTCACGTCTTGTTCCAACACTGTCATTTCCACAGGGCTGTGTAAGTTGTGCAGTAGCGTTGTGTACACATAGATATATTTGCAGGAGGTCTTGTATTGTGTGCAGCCCTGTTGCTATGGAGTATTTAGGAGTTTAGAATATACATGATTCTGACACTTTTTAGTGTATATATTGAGTGTTGGTGATTTTTTGGTCTTACCATTAATCGGGCAGGCGTTTTTTGTATTTTTACATCTGTGCTTGACAATATTAATTATTAATTGTGAGATTGTCTCATTGTACTATGATTGTACCAGTACCCCCGGTGTCTATTGTTCGATTTTTAAGTGATTTTAATTTATTGTGCTGAAGTGTGTTTAATAAAGATTTTTTGATGGAATTTAAGACTAGTTCACTTGTATACTTATCACTGCTTCTCAGGCAGATGATCTTTTCTTCAAAGAGTTTGTTATGTTATTTACTTCTGCTGAGACACCTATTGAGGTGCCATTGTGTTGTGTTAGACCCATATTTTTTGGTTCTTACACATTAAAAGGACGTGGCAGATAACTACTGTGTGACACATGGTCACCATTACTCCTAGTGCACCCTTAACTCTCCCCTTTTCAGACAAAAAGCAGACAATCTAACCTAAGCTATGCCCCCCTCTTCAGCCTATGGCCAAACTGTGCTTCTTGCTAAACATAAAAGCATACACCCTCTAGAAACAATTTTTGTACAGTTCCACCTGTTTCAACCCTATTCCTTTAGAATTAAGAGCTGTGACATTTTCCCCTTACATCCTACAAAAATAATAATGGAATGGCCATATAAAATGAGGTTCTTTTTATTTTAGGATATAAATTTATAGTAAATCAAGAGGCTCCTACTTCTTTAAGAAGCGTAGGAACAACTTTGTACAATCATACACCTGTCATCCAGCGTCCATACGCCATTTCTCATGCTCTCCTTTATTTCTGTATGTAGCACAATTCACAGTTGAGAGACTTACTGCTTTTTCTCCCTCATCTGCTGAAGTTCTTCAGGTGTGATGTTCCTGAAAGCCGCAGAGACACTTTCCAAAGCCTCATATTCTGCAGGAGATATAACTTCAGAAGAGTCAAGGACAACCAAAATGAGAACAAAAGTAGCGTAAATGGCACAAAACGCCAACTGCTCTATGTGATGCCAGAATTCTATTAATTTTTCAGTATGAAGATATTAAAACTGGATTCCATGAGCAGTACTGAAAAACCTGGAATAGCTGGCTAGAATCTCTAGGGTCACAGAAGTACAAGACAAGATGGCAGTTTCCTCTTTTGTTTGCCTTCCTGACCCAGTGTTGCTTCAATAGCTATAATACATTTTATTACCACTTGGCGCTCACTAATAATAGGACTTGCACCTTATTAGTGACTTTCATTGCCCCATGTGCAGTCATGGTCCCTAGTGGCTCCTCCCCTCACATTATTTCCCTCCCCCCGTTCCATCCATCCCTTCCTCTTTCCCAGTCTATTCCTCAACCTCTTGTCCCCTCCCATGGGTCTTGGCACGAATATGCCTTTGAAGGGCCCCTCTACAGGGAGGCTTTTTCTGAAATTGTAATTTGCTTTTTATGGTAATCATGTTTTGACATAGGCCCTCACCTAGAGCACCCAGTATCTACAACTTTGCCATGGAATTTATTTTTTGTATGGCCACTGGGTTTGTACTTTTGTCCTTTTATGTTTGTTGTTTGATATATTTTCTATTAGAATATAATAAATGGTTTCCATAGTAACAGTCCTCCATACAATGTACAGCTATTTTTTTCTTTTTCTTTTTCTTTTTCCTATTGACAATACATTTTTTTCTCTATATTGGTTACAAACTAAAAAAAATAGGAGGAAATATCTACATCCTATCATTTGAGTAAACAATAGCCATGGCAGGTCATGCAGCTTCCCCTGATTTAGAAAAGCCATTACAAACCCCCTTTCTTCTGACAGTACTGACCAGTACTGATGGCCTAGTTGCTATACAGACCAGCTCAGCTGAGGTACCTACTTTTAATTAGCCTGGTATGACTACAATGGGCAATAATGAAGCCAGGAGTTCCTCTCCAAGAATGCTAAAAAGTCAGGTAAGGACTAAATTTGAACCAGCCAAAAGTTGAACAGATTAGCTGAATAGTACAAAGGAGAGGTCTTCCAAAGGTCAAATCCAACCCTTTCTGAGACTCTGACAAAGGTTGCATATAAACAGGGATTGTTTACTCTTCCTCAAAAAAAGTATTTCAGTGATTTCGGGTACACCTTTGTTTTCCCACTCTCTGATTAGTATCTTTGATGGCCTCATGTATTGGAAATACTATGGGTTTTGACTGCAGCAAGATCAAGCCACAGACTTGATATGAACTTTGCCATGTACTACATACCTAAACAAAATTGTTTATTGTTGCATATTGCCCTTTAACCTTCCATACAGGGATACAAGCATGTGCTGTGTTCGTTTTAGGAGTGCTACCATCTTGCTTTTTTGCAAATGTGAAAGTGTAATTTCTTGCAAAGTCCATAATTCTAACATTTATAGTTCCCATCAGACCATAGAGGTAAATTTATCAAAACCAGTCCATAAAAAAAAAAATAGCACAATACTGAAGCAAAAGTGGGATTTTGGTTGCAGTTTTTGCTCAAATTTTCCTTTCATTGGTTTTTTGAAGACTGCTCCAATATCTTCTGAAAAGTTCTCGAGATGTGTAAACAAATGATGTGTGGAATGGTCTTTGTACGAGGAGCCTTCCAGAGCCATTGAAAAAGCGCTCCTTATTTCACATCCACTGAGTAATAAAATTATTTTAATTTAGGCTCATCGCTGACCCATAAGCTATAAATAAAAGGAGCCTCTAGATAAAGAAATAATTCATAATAAGCTAGCCACAGTATATTTTTTATATGAAATTAACTTCATGCAGTGTAGGAAAAATTAGATTGGTGTTAAATACGTTCTAATAAACAGTTTAGGAGGAAAGACAAAGTTCCTTTTCCCATAAACGGTCACCGGAAGCAGCAGGGGTCTGTGTTCTGACAGTTCCATGCAGAGCTAGAAGAAGCAGCCGAAGGATCTTCTGTGTCTGAGCCGTCACTGCTAACAGACTTTTCATTTTATACAATAAAAGGATACGGTCATCAAATTTGTAGACATTTTCTACTTTGTCTGCATTAGCATCACATGGAGGCAGAAATTGCGAGAGTGACTCTTCCTCAGTCTGGTTCATTGCTTCACTCATTAGTTCTGCAGAGAAGCGATTGTGTTATTAGTCATAGTAGAGGAACAAAACATTCCATATGAACGTGAATGTAAACAGATTTTTGGGCCAAAATAAGGCCAGTTAATTAAATTACCCAATGCAGAGCGTAGAGCCTTCTCCCATCCTTACCCTGTAGGCACTCAGACTCATTTCCCCTAATATGCTGAGTATACGCAGTGGAGAATTCAAAAGGCTGCTATAGCCAGTTTGCTCCCCCGGGCCCCAGAGTCCATAGGGGTCAAGCAAGGATCTTCTATTGAAAATGCTATTTAGCCTGCCGGGTCCTGGTGTGTGTGTGTGTGTGTGTGTGTGTGTGTGTGTGTGTGTGTGTGTGTGTGTGTGTGTGTGTGTGTGTGTGTGTGTTGCACACACACTCTCCAATGCTATATGTTGCTCTATACTTAGATCCACAAGTAGGAGCTTTCAAGAGAAAATTTCACTTCTGTTTTAAAAAAATTGCCATTAACAGTTTAACCTATTTTGGTTCCTGGACGTAGAAACTACGTCCAGGAACCATGTGCGCTACCGCGCGCCCCCGCGGCCGATCGTGCGCGTGCACGCGCACTCCCGGCCACGGATTCGGTAGCCAGGGAATCAATGTATCGGGCTATGGTGCCCGATCACTGATTCCTCTCCCCCGCTGAAAAAGCGACAGCTTCTTTCGGAAGCTGCGCCTTTTCTGGCCGTTCCCTGCCCGATGCGCCACTCTAAGCGGGTGTTACGCTTAGAGTGACGTCATGTAAACAAACTCATGGCCGCCATCTTGTGGCCAAAAAGTAATACTACAACTGAAAATAAAAATACATTAAAATGAACACACATTTACATTATAAATCTATTGTTTACCCCCCACCCTCCCAAAACTACCCAAATAAAATGTTTACTATAAAAAAAAAAACATTAAAATAAAAAAAATAAAAAAAATAAAAAAAAATGTACATTTTTACCTAAGGGTCTAAACTTTTTAAATATCAATGTAAAGATGAAATATTTCTATATTTTTTTTATTTTAAACTTGTTAACAGTGATAGATGCAAAATGGAAAAAATGCACCTTTATTTCAAAATAAAATATTGCCGCCATACATTGTGATAGGGACATAATTTTAACGGTGTAATAACCAAGACATATGGGCAAATACAATACGTGAGTTTTAATTATGGAGGCATGTATTATTTTAAAACTATAATGGCTGAAAACTGAGAAATAATGAATTTTTCCATTTTTTTTCTTATTCTTCCTGTTAAAATGCGTTTACAGTAAAGTGGCTCATAGCAAAATGTACCCCCCAAAGAAAGCCTAATTGGTGGCGGAAAAAACAAGATATAGATCAGTTCATTGTGATAAGTAGTGATAAAGTTATAGGCTAATGAATGGGAGGTGAACATTTCTCTCGTGAAAACCACGGAACCTGAATGGGTTAAGTAAAACAGACTTGTGCATTATCAAAGTTATTTAAAAAAAGATAATAATTTGTTGGCAAGAATTTGCACAACTGAAAACAAGCTCAAACTGCACCTATTTGTATTACCTTAGCAACAACATCTGTGGACTCTGGAGCAATGCTGCCATAAAACTATCTATAAACTCGCACCTTAGTGTAGGAGTATTTCATTTCATAAATCAGTTTACCGTACTCATTGCCAGCCCTTGCACCAGCTAACAAAGTAAGCATATTAACAGGGTCTTCCATGTATCCTTACAATAGAGCTTGAGAGCAGTGAGGTATTCTCAACAAAAGTGGAATTCCCTCATCCCAATAAAAGTACTGATCCCTTTGGACAACAAGCATTGTGCAGTGTTCTCTCCAGGCACTTTTAGCCAGGGGCTCCACCCGGCTAATTCCGGGGAGCACTGGGCTGTCATTAGCTTGCCTCCTCATCTTATGCTATAAGCAAAGTTGTGCCGGCCCTTCATTCTCCCATCGTGCCCCACCTGCCTACTTTTCATGCCACACGACTGGAAAACATTTCTGGGGAGAACACTGTAGTGCATGTGTACGCACCTTAAAAAAAAAAAAATAAAGGTACCCAAGCCCCAAATATAACAAATAAAGTGGAGGTTTGTAAATGCTGTGGGCTTTTGGGGTGGGCAGCGTGCATTTATTTACCTACGCGCGGCTGCTCTGTAGAACTCCATCTATATGAGGCCCTCCATGTTCTTTGTCCCTGTGCCGCAAAACCAGAGGTTTAAATACCCCCAATGATATTGCGCTTCCCTGGACGCCACAGTGCATGCTGGGAGAAGTAGTCCATTCATGAGATTACATCTCCCGGACAAGTGATGTAAATTGACTACATTTCCTGGCATGGACAGCAGCAGCGTGCAACAGCTTTGTGTCTACATTAACCTGCTCTTCTGCGGCACAGGGACAAAGAAGATGGAGGGCTTCATATAGATGGGGGCTATGGAGCAGTAGGAAAAATGCACACTACCCACCCCAAAAGGTCACAGCATTTACAAACCTCATTTAGGAGGGGAGATTCATTTTATATACAGTATTAATTTCACTTAAGAGGCGGGCACCCAGGTGCTCAGATTCCTTTAAGATATTTTCAATAGATGACACTGTAAGATTTCATATACACTAGGGAAGAGCGAGCATAGTTTCACGAGAATTAAAACTTTACCAGCCATGTCCAAGAGAGGAAACCGTAGTAGGGAGAGTTCATTAACCTGTGTGACATCCTGTGTTGCTCTATCCTCCCCGACATTCCCTACTTTAAAGCCGGAACTTCCATTGTGAAATAAGACGTGTCAGGACGATTGAGAGCAGCGTGAAGCACCACAGCAAGAGGACATCACACAGGCAAAATAACCCTCACTACCATAGCCCATCTTGGACATGAGCAGATAGTTTTGCCTCACAAAACTGTGCTTGCTCATTCCCAATACAAAGTAATCTATTAAAACTTAAAGGACAAGAGGTGAAAATAAACTGCAGAGAAAAACAATTGCATCTGTCCTCCTCCTCCTAAAAACTACTTTTTAAGATATCCCACAGTTTCACTTTATATTTAAATCTAATTTTTACTGTTTCATTGTCTCTGCTCAATGACATCTTCGTTGAAGTATGCTAGAGCTCCTATCTATGAATTATTGACCCTTTATCCCTTTCCTGGTCTCAGAAGCCATTTACTGACAGGAAAGTGTTTTATGGCTGTAATTACTTATCAGTGAGGGTTATGCTATAGTCTGCCACAGGCCGACCTGGACAAAAACTATCACTTGCATACCTGATATTTAACTCTTTCAGGCAGCGAAAGGGGAAAAAAAAAAAAGAAAAAAAAAAGAATTAAAAGAACCCAGCCTAGTTATTTGTGTGCTTGGTACTGTACATACACGTCTATCATGTCACATCACCTCGGTTGTCCTTTAAGGGTCCCCCCTAGATCGAGGTTTCTGCTAACAGAGGCCAATCTCCCTACAGATCAACTGAAGTGTAGGCAGTGTTGCATCAGCTTGTTTCTGCATTAAGTAGAACAAAACTTGTGATGGCAGCAGTGCAAATGTTATTAGATCAGACATCCAGAGATCTGACCCAATATCACGTGGGACAAGGTAGTAATCCATCGATTTCAGGTAGTCACCACATTTTACATTGTGTGCATACTTCTACACTGATCAGTCAGAATATTAAAACCATCTGCCTAATACTGTGTAGGCCCCTCTTGTGATGCCAGATCATCACTAAGCTGTAAAGGCATAGACTTCACAAGACATTAGGTGTCCTTTGGTATCTGGCACCAAGGCATTCACAGCAGATGCCATGCTTGCCTATTTTCAATCATTCAGATATAGCCTTGCCTGTTTTTCCTTTGGTCTCAATTATCTCTTCTGCTGCCTTTGCCATAGCTTGATTTAGTATTTCACTGCCAACTTGGTTCAGCTTTCGAGAATTTAAAGCACGCTTCTGTTTCTTGGTGCCAAAAACTTCTATAAGTGCATCAACCTGTTAAAAGACAAAACATGAAACCCATCAAACACATCATGCTTTTAAAGGACTACTGTGAGTTAGAAGGATATTGAGGCTGCCATATATTTTTCCTTTTAAGCAATGCCAGTTGCCTGGCTATCCTGCTGCTGCTCTGCCTCTAGTACTTTTAGCCATCGATCCTGAACAAGCATGCAGCAGATTGGTGTGTCTGACATGGTCAGATCTGACTGGATAAGCTGCATGCTTGTTTCTGGTGTTATTCAGACACTACTGCATCCAAATAGACAGTAGGGCTGCCAGGCAACTGGTATTGTTTAGAAGGAAATAAATATGGCAGCCTTCATATCCTTCTCACTTCAGTTGTCCTTTAAAGTCATCAGCTTAGTTCTACAGAATGTGTTATAACAGAGGACAATACTTTCATTATTTTCACAATATAAAATCATGTGATCCTTATTTCCAAGCAAAATCTGAAATCCATTCATTTCCATGTCTTCACTCAACAATAGAATAAGAAAACAAGAGACAGGCACAAACTTCACCTTCCATACAAATATCCATTTACTGGTAAAATAAATAAATAAATAAATAAATAAAGCAGGGCCTATGAGAACTCAAAATGCCAATCAATTAACTAACAGTTCTTTGAGTTAGATGTATATAAATAGTGACTACCAGATGCTCCAAATGTATTAGCACACACAAAGGGGATTTCTGGCCAATAGTATCAATGGTATTAAAGTGGACCTGAACTCTTCCACAGGACAGAAGGCATACAGAGAAATGCACCCTTTATGTATTTAGAGAGTTTAGCCTGACTACTTCCCTCACATCTGTGACTACGCACAAGTTGTTATCTGATCTCTTCAGCTGTGTCAGCTCCTGCCACAGCAGATAGCTAATTTTTAAACACAGGTTGTTAACAATAGGTCCATGGAAGCAGGAAGCAGACAAACTGCAGATTTATATCAGCTGTAACAAAGGTATGTTTTTCTTTACAGGTTATGTTATTCAGTGAGGAAATGTGGAGTTCAGGTCCACTTTAAGATTAATGGTCCCACTCTTAAGACAACTGAAGCCAAATGACAGCCAAGAAATGTTCGCGTCTTAGATGCAAATAAAGATGGATGCATCAGTATTTCGATCATCTTGTTTTAGGTCTCCTTCAAGATTTTTAATACATAAAATGTCACACACACCATACCTTTTCTCTGTAGGTTCTGTTTGACAAGTCTGTTTGATCTTTCCCTTCCTTAGACACTGCAGAAATACACATGCTTTTAATGCCAAAGTTACATAGTAAAGCTTTAACATCTGGTAAGACATGCAGATCTTTATCTGTTCCCCTAGGCATTGGAAATATTCCATATGGTTTCAATACATTGACTACAGACTCTCTTTGACCTTATAGTTTAAGCTTTAGGTACACAGTGAAATATGTTGGTGTATGCTCACTTGTTGATTTCACAACAGAAGGGAGAATAATTGGTGAAATTGGCTATACACTTCTCATTATCAGATTTGCATATCAAACATTCAAGTTTGTAATGGATAGAACATGGATAATGCTACTATTGTATGTTTGGCCTAAAAATAATGAACATTAATTACGGAAAATGAATAAACATGTTCAAAGGCATGAAGGGTAAGATATGAATATGCCGTATATACTCGCAAGCAAGCCAAATTTTTGACCCCCCAAAAGTGGGCCAAAAGTTGGGGGGGTCGGCTTGCTTGCGAGTCATGTCCGCGTAGGCTCCCCCGCCCGCCGCTACTATTACCTTACCGGCGGCTTCCAATATTCCCGTCTCCGTGCAGGGCGTGTAAATAGTTCACAGCAGCTCGCCCCACGGCGGCAGCTGTGTGATGACGGAGTGCTACCGATACTGAGCACTATACTAGCTATACTGGGCACGATACTAGCTATACTGGGCACGATACTAGCTATACTGGGCACGATACTAGCTATACTGGGGCATTTTACTAGCTATACTGGGCACTACCTACCCAGTGTTCTCCCCAGGCTCTTTTAGCCGGGTGCTCCACCCGGCTAGATTTGGTGACCACCCGGCTGTCATTGGCTCACCTCCTCACCACCTTCAATGCTGTAAGCAGAGTTGCCCAGCATTTTCATCTCTACCCACCCGGCTGCTTTTTCATGCCACCCGGCTACTATTTCATGCCACCCGGCTGGAAAATAATTCTGGGGAGAACACTGCTACCCCTATACTAGCTATACTGAGCACTATACTAGCTATACTGAGGCACTACCTACCCATACTGGGTACTATACTAGCTATACTGGGACACACTGGGGGGGGGGGGAATCACGCGGCCAGCATTTCCTACCCCCGGCTTATATGCGGGTCAATCATTTTTTCCTGTTTTTTTTCAGGTAAAAGTTGGGGGGGGGGGGGGGGGAGGCAGGGGTCGGCTTATATGCGGGTCGGCTTGCTTGCGAGTATATACGGTAACACCAAATCATAAGCAGGTACCCCCTATGATACAAGAAGAATTCTGATAAAGTGGCAGAAATTCTGGAGCAGTCACATTGAAGTACTGTAAACTGTCCAGGATATTTACATAACGTACAACAGAAAAACAGAGTGGTGGATGGATGCATTGAAAATGACTTGATACATAGTACAAGGTTATTTTGCACTTGTGTTATCAGGTAGTCTCTCACCACTATTGCTCTCCAGTATTGGCTGCATGTTGATGTGTTCAGCATCAAATACTTCCATCTTCCCACTCTCTTTATGCAGAACACCAACAAAATACCTGAGAAGAGAAAATAAAAGACTGGTTATTAGCATTCTGAACATGCACAAAACAATAGATTTGATTTTTCTTATGAGAGCAGATGATCATGCAAGGTGTTATCTTGTCCTGGTACAATGGTTTGTTATGTGCTTCAGATATTGCTAGGGATTCTAAAACTCCTTTTAATCTACTAGTAAGGAGAAAAAATAAATAAAGAAATAAATAAATAAAAATAAATAATAATAATAATAATAATAAAAAAAAAAAACGCAAAGAAAAAGTGAATTGCATATAGGCCAGTGTGCCCAATTGTGTTCCCCTGCCACCCCACTCCCCCCCCCCCCCCCCACAGACACACACACACACACACACACACACACATCTTTCATCACCACGCGCGCCTGTCCGCTCCGTCGGCTAGCCTGCCTTGCGTGCTGTCCCAACAGCTTTCAGTGCTTGACATGCGCAGTAGTACAAAAGAACTGACACACGGACAGGATGCAGGGACACGAGGATTATTAGGTAGGATTCTAAAGCTAGGTACACACAATCACCATTGCCCACAATGACTTAGAATTGATATCTCGGGTGACATTTCAGGGCCTGACGCTGAACAGACGTGTCCTTAGCCTGCATGCTAGTGATGAGTTATGTTACTATGGAAAAAGGTAGAGGGACGACTAGCGGTGCACGACGGAGCATGAGGGAATAAAATGGTGTCGGCCGGCGTTCTCCCGAGATGATCCAGCAAGCCAGATCTGTTGCCGCTGCATCCGGGAGGGTCAAGGGCTGCCGTATGCACACAAGGTTCTTGGCAAAAGCGATCTTTATCAGCCAAGTTTAATCTAGTGTGTGCACAAAGTTTAAAGTACACCTGAACTGATAGACATATGGAGGCTGACTGACACTGCAGATTGCCTGGCTGTCCTACTAAGTCTCTTCCTCTAATACTTTTAGCCAAAGACCCTGGACATACATGCAGATCAGGCGTTTCTGACTTAAAGGGAACCTAAACTGAGAAGAACATGGATTTTTCCTTTTAAAATAATACCAGTTGCCTGACTCTTCTGATGATCTTGTGTATCTAATACTTTTAGCCACAGCCCCTCAACAAGCATGCAGATCAGGTGCTCTGACTGAAGTCAGACTGGATTAGCTGTATGCCTGTTTCAGGTGTGAGATCCAGATACTACTGCAGAAAATTGATCAGCAGGGAGAGTCAGGCAACTGGTATTGTTTAAAAGGAAACATCCACCCTCTCTCAGTTTAGGTTCCCTTTAAGTCTGAGAAGATTAGCTGAATGCGTGTGATACAGACACTACTGCAGCCAAAGAGATCAGTAGGACTGCCAGGCAGCTGGTACGGTTTAAAAGGAAGTAAATATGGCAGTCACCATATTCCTCCTAGTTCAGGTGTATTTTAAGCTGTTTACAGTATGTCTCCTGCACTAACATAAGGGAATCTTCCTTTCAAGCTTTAGTTCACCCTCCTGGATTTTCATTGTTAAAGAGAACCCGAGGTGTGTTTAAAAAATGTTATCTGCATACAGAGGCTGGATCTGCCTATACAGCCCAGCCTCTGTTGCTATCCCAAACCCCACTAAGGTCCCCCTGCACTCTGCAATCCCTCATAAATCACAGCCGTGCTGTGAGGCTGTGTTTACATCTGTAGTGTCAGTCTCAGCTGCTCCCCCGCCTCCTGCATTGCTCCGGTCCCTGCCCCCGTCCCTTACCTCCAAACAGCAGGGAGGGAAGGGATGCAGGCGGGGACTGGAGTTCTGCAGGAGGCGGGGAGAGCAGCAGACTGACACTATAAAGATAAACACAGCCAGCTCTGACAAGCTGTTTGTCAGCAGTGTGGCTGTGATTTATGAGGGATTGCCGAGTGCAGGGGGACCTTAGGGGGGTTTTGGATAGCAACAGAGGCTGGGCTGTATAGGCAGATCCAGCCTCTGTATGCAGATAATATTCTTCAAACCCACCTCGGGTTCTCTTTAATAAAATGTGAATAGAAAAATTATGCCATTTGCTAACATGGTTTTAATAATTGACGTATCTATTTCAGAGAAATTCCCTTTGGAAATGCCAGTCACATGACCAAAAGAACAGCCAGGAGAGTGGGAATTGCATCTTCACCTGATCATGCACACATCCTCCCTCTCATGCAGATATCTAAACTCTTCCACAGGAGAGAAGGAAAACACAGCGAAACCCACACGGTGTGCATTTAAAGATAACAGCCTGTCTAGTTCTCCCTTATCTGGAAGTTATGCGCTGGTGTAATTTGAGCTGTCATCTCTGTCTGAACTGTGCCGTTCAGACGGGCTAAATGTAAACATAGTTTAACCCTGTATGTGCTCCCCATGAAACCAGGAAGTAACACTGCAGAATCTCAGTAGGAATTCTGAGGGCTGTGACAAGTGTTTTTCTGTAAAGTAATAGGTTTAGGTCCACTTTAACTCAGCCTCTCAAATTTTTTTGGCTGGACAAAACCTTCAGGAAAAATTTCAGATCTTGAGGGAACCTGAACTGGCCCCCTCTGACGACAATCTAACATGAGTACAGCGGCCACGCATCACTGACCAGAGTTCTCGTCCATACCCCTTCCACTCCAGTCTGTGCTGCACCATCATTGATCTCCGCCCCATCCATACAGATGGCATCATGACCTGTAGGCCAGCAATGCATGTATTCAAAATGCGACCCTGGAATGCCACCCAAGGGATCTAGCACCAATCCCTGTGGACGATAGCAGGAATGACAAATCCATTAAGAAATAAATAACTCTTTCCTACTTGCATAAGGAGCTGCTCTTCATAGCTTCCGCAGAGAAATTATTTCCCACATAGCTCAGTCTGTCGGTGTCTGCAGTCTAAAAATAAATACCGGTAGATAAATCTTAACAGCATCTTGAAAAATATAATACAAGTCTACTTTGATTTGTACCCCACACATATATAGGACAGCTTATGATTAAAAATGTGTTCCCTTTAAATAGTTGTAATCCAGCTATAAGCTATGGGCCAGTAATCAAAAGACCATGACTGTGTTACTCCAATAATAAGAGCAATGCAATCCGCTCTATAGAATACGGCTTACTAAACACATTACAAACTGGTGGTCAAGCAGCACTAATGCAAACATTTTCTCTTTAGCGCTGTGCTGCAGTCATAGCCTCCAAGCGCAGGCCAAGGCTATTCTCTTCCTTACCGCTCCTGCTCTGTGGTCAGCCATGCCATCATCCCTTCGCTCCCCTCCATAGCAACAGGAGCTCAATGCTTTAGCGTGTTTTAATATTTTTGTGGACATTTCTTTTTCTCATGAATTTCTAAGTTAGCACATATGAGAAAAGTTTTGTGTTGGTACTTCAATTAGATATATCGGTAAACACAATTAAATAAGATTTTCTCATTGATATTAGCAAGTGATATGGTACAGCTTTTTAGCTATTGGCAGTGTCTCTCACGTGTGACTTCAAGCAAACCTGTAACCAAGGGGATGTAGATAATGACTCAAGTAGTGGGAAGCCTCTGGATGGTCCATAAGCATCCCAGGTCCCCTTTGAACCTACTGTTCCTCCACAGGAACCTCCTCTTCTTGTGTCTGTACTCCTGTCCATGTACAAACGCATCCTGACTGTGCATGCGCGAGTAATGTCAGAGCATGCCCAGTACAACAAAACGCTAGTGCACAGAGGAAAGAATGCAGTGCATGAGCGGCTTTATTCTACTGGGCATACACAGATCTTACTTGCACATGCCCAGTTGGGACTGTGTTCATGCATGATGAACTCTTGTGGAATATGTTAAGAGGGACCCAGCACTGGAACGGTGGGCTCTAAGTGGACCTGGAAAACCTCTGGACAATACAGAAGCTTTCCACTACTGAGGCAATTATCTAATTTTCCACTTTAGGCATGCCTAAAGGATATTTGGAGGTGGCAAAATTATTCTATTTCAAGTGGCAATGAGGCAGTTAAACCAAATGTTCAGCATCCCTTATACTTCAGCTCATCAATGCCAAATATTGCCCAGTGGCTCAAACACATGACGTCATTGAGGAGGGTTACATTGGCAAAAGCACAGCATGCTGCCATTATTTTAATTCCCCCCGATTAATAATCACATGGGTGGGTTGGGTGTTTTTCAATGTATCTGGAAAACCATTTTGAAGGTTACAAAACACCTTTGATATCTTCATGAATAATGCAGCAGAGCCAATAGACAGCAGTAAGTCTTAAGAATTCTTTAGTACATATGCAAAGTAATCACACAATCAAAAGCTTACCAAAATCCTTTGCTTTTTTGACATGGGTTTTTTGTCAGTCTTATTCTTGTACAATGTAAAATTTACACTCTCAGGAGTCTGGAGTGTTCCATTGGAGAACTGAGCTAAAACAGGAAATACAAAAAGGAAATTGTAGTTAGCTCTCTTTATCTAAAAATACAAATAGAATCTCGCTATAGTAAACTTCGATATAGAAAACCTCTAAAGTAAACTCTGTCCCACCCATGCGCATGTATTATTATTTAGTATTTATATAGTGCAGACATCTTCCGCAGCACTGTACATAGTATATATTGTCTTGTCACTAACTGTCCCTCAGAGGAGCTCACAATCTAGTCCCTACCATGGTCATATGTCCTACGTGTATGCATCGCAGTGTTCTCCCCAGAAATGTTTTCCATCCGGGTGGTATGAAAAAGTAGCCGGGTGGGGAAGGTCCTGCTGGGTGCCACTAGGTGGGGAATCGCGCCCCCCTCCCCCCCCCCCAATAAATTGACAGGCTAAGCTCCGTCTTTTGTACTGGAATCTCTTAAAGGAAAAATTAGGCTAGTTACTTATCTGGGGCTTCTTCTAGCTCCCTAAAGTCCTCCTGCTCCCTCACTGCCATTCCACTCTGCTCTGTTCCTTAGCCCCGCACCTCCTCGATCATGCTCCAGTGGCCAGGAGTGCTTTGCCCATGCACAGTAGCAATTATTAGTTACCGCGCAAGTGCAAAACGCTACTGGTCACGAGAATGTAATAAAGGAGGCGAGTGACATGTGGCTGCACGTGCAGTGTTCAGAGAGGAACAAAGTGGTGCGGAATGGCTGCAAGGGACAAGAACAACTTAAAAGATACCCGTAGTGACATGTGACATGATGAGATAGACGTGTATGTACAGTGCCTGGCACACAAATACCTATGTTGTGTTCCTTTTTTTCTTTCTCTGCCTGAAAGAGTTAAATATCAGGTATGTAAGTGGCTGACTCAGTCCTGACTCAGACAGGAAGGGACTACAGTGTGACCCTCACTGATAAGAAATTCCAACTATAAAACACTTTCCTAGCAGAAAATGGCTTCTAAGACCAAAAAGAGGTAAAAAGGGGAATTTATCATCAGTGAGGGTCACACTGTAGTCACTTCCTGTCTGAGCCAGGACTGAGTCAGCCACTTACATACCTGATATTTAACTTTCACTTTCAGTGTCCTTTTAAGTTCTAACTACCTTTCTGCTGATTTAACAATGAAACTATCAGCTGTCAAAGGCCAGGATGTCTCTCACTAATCACTCTGTGCCTCTGTCTGCTGATGCTATGGGTGAGTCTGTGGCCATCTGTACACTGGCTCACCCCCCCCCCTTCACCTCCAAACTGCAGCTCCCACACAGGAGTGAAAACTACACAGGAGTGACACTCACTTCTGTCATCAATCAGGGCAGGACAGGATAATTGTGGGGTGAAAGGGTCAAGCATCCTAAAGTTCTGGCTGGCGGGGGATGAGGTAGGGGCCACCTCCTCCATTAGTAGTAGCCAGCGAGATTACACACATGCACAAACAAGCTGCGGCTGGGACCAGCAAAGGGAGAGCAGGAGAGTGTCTGGCTGGACATGCCACAAAGATCAGAGCTGTGTTATCTCCCAGCTTCAGCTCATATGAGCTGGGAGTACAGGGAGAGGGAGGAGGACAGCGTCTGGCTGTACATTCCAAGAGCCGTGCTTCCTCTCTTCAGCTCAACTGAGCTGCATGTGATGTCCCTGCATTCCCCACCCCTCCACACAACTGCCAGGAGCTGAGGAGGAGGGCGGAGAAAGCGTCCCTGAGTGACACCGGCTGGCTGCAATGATACAGCCACGGCTGATCACTAATAAATGCACAGAGCAGGGATAATTTTACCCAGGCACTAATAGATCTCACCCGGGCGGCCCGCCCAGGTAAATAGCTCTGGGGAGAACACTGCATCGTGTAGTGTATGTGTTGTAGTCTAGGGCCAATTCAGGGGGAAGCCAATTAACTTATCTGTATGTTTTTTGGGATGTGGGAGGAAATATGAGTGCCCGGAGGAAACCCACACAGACCCGGAGAGAACATACAAACTCCTTGCAGATGTTGACCTGGCTGGGATGTATGAATATATATAGTATATGTCCAACTGTTTATAGTAAGCTTCTGATATAGTAAATTACTTAGCCAGGTCCCTTGACGTGTACTATAAAGGAATTGTACTGTAGAGGCCTGCACAAGTCTAATTTTTCAGACCTGCAACCCGTTTTCTGGTGAATTTGATACCCACACCCGATCCGCAACATGCTTTTACTTCTAAAATACTCATTGAGTAGCTGTAAAGTAAATAAAACCTGTTTTTATCCACAAACCAAAGCCGAAGAAGTGTTGAAGATTTTTTTTTTTACTCTTATTTAAAATCAATAAAAAAAACAAAAAAAAAAACACAAGAAAAACAAAAAAAACAGAGAAGTAACAATTCTGCTCCAACAACAAACAGCAGAATAGAGCAACCACATCCTTGTTCTAGGATGTTCCTCTGCTAAATGCACAGCTCCATTTCTGAAAGTGAAGCTTATAGCTGCAGCGGTAGGAGTGTCACCCTGGCTGCCGCAATGCACACTGGGAGACGCGAAACATTAATGTGACCACATTTCCTGGCCCGGAGATGTAGTTACATTAATATACTACATGTTCTTTGTGAAAATATGTCTCCAGCATTTGATTGGTCTATTTTCAAGCTGCATAAATTTTAATCAGCTCAAATTTATTAGAATTCTTTGCATATACTATTCTGATCTGCTCTCTTTATGTGTGGTCTGTAGATTTTCTAATTCAGGTTTTCAACGTCTCACAGAGGAACAGAGTCGACTTGATAATTTCTGATGGGTCAATTGATTTTATACAGAAGATGGAAAACCTGATTGGACCTGTCAGAAATCATCAATTTGACCCACCGTTCTGTAGGGAAATTGCACCAGGCATTATAGTACTTTACAAATGAAACAAAATAAGACAGGTTGGTATTAGCAACAATGAGGACCTGGGTGATAAGTGTATCTCTCATAAGACAGTCTGTTCTACCTCAAAGTACCACGTTCCGAAGGGTTTTATGGCCAGTATGAATCCAGCACCAGTTTCTACACCTGGGCTAATCCACTGAATGTTACTGACACTCCAATCTGCTAGGCTCAGTTAGAAACACTACGGAATGCTTGAAAAACAAACAATCAATTGGAAGCAATCTTTGCCTTTTTTTTTTTAAAATATTTTTATTATCATTTACTACTTATATAGCGCTGACATCTTCCAAAGGGTTTTATAGAGTGTATAGTCTTGTCACTAACTGTCCCTCAGAGGAGCTCATAGTCTATTACGTTAAGGGGCCCATACACTGGTCGATTTCAGCCACTGATCGATTCTATAGAACTCAAATTCCCCATTCGATCAATTTGCGGCCGATTTGATCTGAGGATGGAAAATCTAGGTCGATCTGCTGCTGGCAGCAGATCGATGGCCCATAAAGTTGTGTTGGATCTAATAATGCATTTAGATCGATTTCCAATAGATTTCATTGTGAAATCTATTGGAAATATGTTCCTAGTGTGTGGCACACATCGGATAGATTTCTGGCAGATGCCTGTTAAGTCGAATGTGCTGCAAATCTTTAAAGGAAACCAGAGAGGAATAATTAAAAGTTATTGATACATACCTGGGGTTTCCCGCAGCTGCAGAAAACCTAATCGCTCCCACGCCGCGGTCCTCAGCTTCCTCCGTTTGCCGGTGCGGGTCCCGTCCTTCCAGGGGGCATGGCCAGCCTACGCCAGTGAAGTGCGCTGTTTGCGTATCTCTCCAGCAGCCACTGGAGAGGTACGCAAGGAGCGCACTTCAGCTACGATCGACTGGCCAGTCAGGCTAAAGTGACGAGACCCGCACCGGCGAACGGAGGAAGCGGAGGACCGCAGCGTGGGAGCGATCAGGGTTTCTGCAGCTGCGGGAAGGCCCAGGTATGTATAAATAACTTTTAATTATTCCTCTCTGGTTCTCTTTAAGTGTATGGCCACCTTTAGTCTTAAGTCCATCGTAGTCTAGAGGCAATTTAGGGGGAGCCAATTAACTTATCTTAGCTTTTGAGATATGGCAGAAAACTGGAGTGCCCGGAGGAAACCCATACAGACACAAGGAGAACATACAAACTTCCATAGTGTATGAATGAAGAATGTACCTATTGAAAATTGAACTGCAGCTTTTTACTGTTTGATGTAGTGCAACAGTATGAGCTTTCGATCTACTGCCATCCAAAATTGAAAGATTTTCTGTCTAATCCGATTAATACATTTTCATTGATTTTTGGTAAAGATCTATTGAAATTACAATCAGATGTTGGAGCACAGATTTCTGAAAGATTCAATCAGCATCACTGAATCTGCCAGGAATAGAGCTGAAAAATCTATAAATGAATGGGTAACTTAACTTCCACAGTCTGCAAACACAGGAAACTCTACATGATGAAAAATACAAAACAAACATACATAATTTGGCCGAAGGTTATTTCAGCACACAGCGCCAAAACTGGGCACAGCCATAGCATTATGCTGCAAGCCCCACGCTCCGGTGATCGCCAGACTCCGAATTACATCTCCCTCCGAGTTGCTACAACTCTGAGCGGGAAGTGTATTTAAACGCCGCTGGGGTATTGAGCGGCAGCAGGGAGAGACGCCATTCGGCTCACCCTGCGCCAAGCTCAAGAGAGGCAAAACAACATGTATGCTAATTTGGCACCCTCATAATAAGTGTACTGTGCTGCCTGGCACCATGGTAAATACTTTTCTTAATATTCATCCTGGGTAAGCATCCATCTTGAGCTCACTTCTACATGAAAAAACACAATCACAAATCGCTCCCAAAATCACATGCTCAGCTTCAGAAATAAGGGACAGCAAATAGGAACATTCTTCTGATTGTTTAAATTTATTTATTTGGGGGACAAGGATTTATAAACATTTTAATCAATGTAGAATTCATTTTTTATTGTTATTTGAAAAACAGTTAACAGTTAAACAACCTAACAGCAGTTCAGCAAACAACTGATTCAATGACGTGTGCCACTGGCGGCAGGGAGAGAACATCACCAGACTAATCTCCCCTCTGATGGCTTCACTAACCTCTCCTATGCCTCATACTTGCCACCTCTCTCTGATGCCAAACACTAAAAGTGACCATACACATAGACTTGCAGCAGATTAGACCATCATATAGATTTCTGTCAGATGCCTGTCAAGTCGGATCTGAAAGGAATCTGATGTGTGCCACACACTAGGAACATATTTCCAATAGATTTCAGAATGAAATCTATTGGGAATCGTTCTAAATGCATTATTGGACCATTGGATCCAATGCAACTCTATGGGACACAGATTTTCTATCCTGTCAGATGAAATCGATCAAAATCGGAAGCAAATCGATTAATAGATTTGCTAGAATCAATCTCTGATCGATTCCATAAAAACCATTAATCAATGGCTGAAATCAACCAGTGTATGGGCCCCTTAAGGGCATGGGTCCCACTGGCAGCCCTTCCAATGAATCACAAAGTGCCCATAATTAGGGCTGATTCACTCTACAAGAGCTTTTTAAAGAGTAACTGTTAGGCTAGAAATGTAAAATTAAATCTCTATTCTCCTGTGTTAAACAGTTAGGAAGGTAGCCAAAAAGGCAATACTGAAGTTAAAAATCTATCTTACTTTTTGTGGGCTGAATAATAATCTTCATTTTCCCCAAGCTCCTAAGGACGACGCAAGCCGCACATAAGAAGTTGCAGAGCATGCTGGAAGGTGTTATTTTTTCTCTCTGCTTAGCTCCGTTCCTCCCCTTCATTTCCCTATTCCTCCCTAATTCATTGCTGCAGCCTGATTGGCTGCTTCCTCTATCCCTCCCGGTTTCCCCACCACGCTTCTGTCCATCTCTTACTGAGCCTCCTAGGGTTGCCAGGCATGCAGGGCTGGATTTGTTAGAAGACCCCCAGATGTCCGCAGCTGCCCCTTTACAATCTGCCTGGCTTTGAAGCAGCAGGGTCACTCAGCCGCAGCCCGCACCCCCTCCCACCGGGAGATCAGACCAGATGCTGTCCCCTGTCCGCTCTCTCCCACCCCCCAGCAAGAGCCTGTGCGATTATCTTCTCCCCCCCATAAACAGGTGTGGGTGTCTCCCCCCCCCCCCCCAGGCAATAACAGGTGCGGATGTCTTCTCACCTGAAAAAAGTAAACACTGAGAGAGAGAGGCCGGAGAGTGCATCTCCTGCTTCCAGCGCCGCCACCGCACTTTCCTCTGTCAGTCGCCCGCCGTGCATCTCTCTCTCTCCTGCTGGCGTCCCTCACATGTGACTCGCTGGAAAGTTACCGGCGAGTCACATGATAGGAATCACCAGCAGGAGAGAGAGAGATGCACGGCTGACAGAGGAAACTGCGGTGGCGGCGCTGGAAGCTGGAGATGCACTCTCTGGCCTCTCTCTCTCTCTCAGTGTTTGCTTTTACAGGTAAGAAGACATCCGCACCTGTTTCTGCCCGGGGGTGGGGGCCTGGGAGGGAAGACACCCACACCTGTTTATGGGGAAGAAGATAATCGCACAGGCTCTTGGCGGGGGTGGGGGGAGAGCTGACAGGGGACAGCATCTGGTCTGCGGTTGAGTGACCCTGCTGCTTCCAAGCCAGGCAGATTATAAAGGGGCAGCTGCGGACATCTGGTGGTCTTCTAACAAATCAATATAGTATGTATATCTACAGCATCTGACAGCCTGTACTGAAGGGGCGGGTGACTTCAGCTTGGTGGGAGTGTCTGAGGGCTGGGAGTTGGGAGGGCTAATGCATACTAAATCAGGGGGATGAGTGGAAGCAGGGTAAGGGAGGATATTACATCACGACTGGCTTCAGACACAGACAGTCAAAGATGAAACCTGTCAGGAACTGTCAGGAACATAAATCTCTGTATATACTATATAAAAATCACTAAAATCAAAACGTGGACAGTGTAATGCATATGTTATGTAAGTACAGCCAGTATTTATCTACTGATATATGTGTTTTTTTTCTCTGAGACCCTATACCTAACAGCTCCTCTTTAAGCACTAGAGATTTTAAAAGCTCTTGCTAATGCAATGCTATGTGGGGATTTTACAAAATCACATTGATCTACTGAGAACACACACATAGTATAACATTAGCAAAAGCTTTTAAAAATCACAAAGAGTTTAGAAAAGCTCTTGCAGTGTGAATGAGCCCTTATAGAAATCACAGAAGTCCATGATTCCTGGAGTAATCGCTCCCAAAATGCTGCAAGCATAGAATTAACCTACATTGCCGAGCTAACCTACATCCCATAGACTTTACTATCCACTCCCCTTCCCCTCCTTAATGCATTTGTCACTGAATGTACAAAGTATTCAACAGGTAGGTTATTTAGTCGGCGCACCAACCCCCATAGGTATCCACTGGTATAGTGCATTGCAGATCACTGGCAGACAGTGAACACTGCAAAACTGGACAGCAGAGTACATTTGAAATCGGCGCCGGTAGACTTGGGCGCAGGATACAGCGCTATAAGGCTGATCCTGTTTCTGCCCAAGTCCGGGCCGTTTTAATTACTATTCCCCCTCCAGGCCGCCATGGATAGTGGGGGAATGAAATAATTCGGCTTCCAGCGATTGCTGGAGGCCGAATTATTCTGTTTTTAAGCAACTTCGGCTCCGTCTTCTGACGGAGTCGACGTTACTCACTGTGCGCCGCTATAGACTGATTCCCATTACAGTCTATGGCTGCGCCCAAATCTAGCAGCGCTGAAAAGCACTGCTCTGGGACAGCACGGTGGCATAGTGGTTAGCTCTCTCGCCTTGCAGCGCTGGGTCCCCGGTTCGAATCCCAGCCAAGCCAACATCTGCAAGGAGTTTGTATGTTCTCCCCGTGTCTGTGTGTGTTTCCTCCGGACACTCCGGTTTCCTCCCACATCCCAAAAACATACAAATAAGTTTATTGGCTTCCCTCTAAATTGGCCCTAGACTACGATGCATACACTACACGATACGATACATACATAGACATAACTATGGCAACGATTAGATTGCGAGCCCCTCTGAGGGACAGTTAGTGACAAGACAATATATACTCTGTACAGCGCTGCGTAAGATGCCGGCGCTATATAAATAATAATAAAAAAAAAAAAAATACCAGTGCGTCTTGGACCTCACCTCTCCCTCACACTAACCACCCCAGTCCCCAGCTGTTAGGTAACCTTATTTGTTTTCGGCTCTTTCATGGAAACATTTCTGACGTGATAGAAATCCTCCATGGACAAAACACCAATACACATGAATCCAAAACGAAAATACTAAAGCAACGCCGCAGTACAAGCTGACACAATAAAACGATATATACTGTAGGAAAAAAGCATGAACAAATGTATACACTATGACGATAATAAAAACAATGAAATGTATAAACAGCAAAATGTACACGAATCTATAATACAATACTGTAAGCAAAGTACACTACACGGTGCTGAGCTATAACTTCAACAGAGCAGCCCTTTACACTTTCCTGGCAGCAGCAGGGCACGGTATGTCTACACCAAGACTTACCGAGCACGGATAGCTGCTCAGGGTCGCCCCTGTATTCCCATACAGCTTTGCCAGCCATGTGTGTATCTCCAATACAGTACACACACACACGCTGTACGCCGCTGAACACTTCCTGGGAGGTGCCGCAAACATACGAGAAGTAGCGGCTTCCTGCCCGAGTCTCAGCACACAGCGCCATCTGCCGGTTTTATTATGTTTAGCAGCAAATCAGCAACCGCACAGATAAGTCTAGTACTGTATGAGAGGCAAATAATTGATGTACCTTGGAAATGGACCAATATAATCCCACGAATCGGTAGTATTCGTATTTGATTGGTCCATTTTTAAGCTGCATAAAGTTGCATAAAATCATTAGCATAATCCTGCATTAATTTGTAATTATTTGCATCTCACAAACTATCCCCAGGGCACCACTCCTAACCCTCACCAATTCACATGTATGAAAAAGGGGCTCAAGGTAATTTGGGCACCCAATTTCGCCTAGAAGAAGATATTCTACATTTTTAAAATGTAAATTAACATAGTAGAGTACCAGTAAATAATACCAATATTTTACTACAACTACTATTAACACACAGAACCCTCCGTTAACAATGCCTAAGATTAACTGCCCCCAGTTGTCTGAACTGCCCCCCCCCCCCCAGTATGCTCCTGGTGACATGGGTACATTTGTGCTTGGCACACGCCCATGCATTTGCAGAATAAGCCAACCCATCAGAGGTCAGTGATCCTTCAGCGGCTGCAAGCAGACCCAGGAGAAGACCAGAGCTGCAGCGAGGGACACAAGTGACATCTAAGGGCTGGAAGAAGTCCCAAGTAAGTAAAGCTAGTTTTTATCCATTGCCTCAGATATCCTTTAAAAACACCTCCAGTGATCTGTTGCCTGCGCATACACCGCACACAGTTTTCCGATAGATTTCAGCATCAAATGTATCGGAAATCGGCCTAGTGCCACCACCTCCTGTCTGACCACCCCCAAGTCTAAAAATGTCCCCCCGATGCCTGTTCTACCTAAAATCTCACCTGTCCACCAGCACAATTCCTGGCCTCCTCCACCCTGTTTTCCGTCATTGTGATAGCCTACCACATGGCCTTTACCACATAGCACCAGATGGCCTTTACCACATAGCACCATTTGTAATAAACTGGCTTTTATTCATGACATGTTTATCTCCAACACTCTCACCTTTCTGGGGCTCACTGAGACATGGCTAACTCCATCAGACATGGTGTCTCCAGCTGCTCTATCATATGGTGGTCTAAAATTTAGTCATGCCCCTAGACCTGGCCACAAACATGGAGGCGGGGTGGGGATCCTCCTCTCTGAACACTGTTCCTTTAAACCACTCACACCACTGCCCGCACTCTCACTTTCATCCTTTGAAGTTCATGCTGTCCGTCTCTATTCTCCATACCACATCCAGACTGCTGTTATCTACCGCCCGCCCGGTCCAGCCTCTACTTTCATTGATCACTTTTCAGCATGGCTTCTACAGTTCATCTCCACTGATATACCCTCTATCATCATTGGAGATTTTAATATACCCATCGATACTAATTGCCTTACTGCCACCAAACTGCTCTCTCTCACCTCCTCGTTTGACCTCGCCCAATGGTCCTCCACTTCCACCTACAAAGACGACCACACTCTTGACCTTGTCTTTACCCGCCTCTGTTCTATTTCAAGCTTCCATAACACTCCGCTTTCCCTCTCAGACCACAACCTTCTTACCGTCTCAATCAATTCTTCTCTACCGTCAACTCCTCCAACACTACACCATACAGTCACATGCAGGAATTACCGCAACCTGGATCTGAATTCCCTGACAGAGGCCTTGCAACCTCTAAGTACTCTGTCTTCCTACACTGACCCTGAGGCAGCATCCAGTTACTTATTTAGTGTAGCCTCCTCTGCCATGAATTCAGCTGCTCACCACCACCTGCCCCCGCCAAACTAACCAGCAGCCCTGGCTCACTGAACAAATCAAACAGCTGAAAAGGCGCTCCAGGGTGGCAGAAAGGTGCTGGAGAAAGAGTACTGCTGTAGAGGACTTTAATCACTATAAACAAACTATGCAGGAGCTCAGGGATGCCCTCACCTCCGCTAAGCAGTCTCATATAGTTACATAGTTATTTTGGTTGAAAAAAGACATACGTCCATCGAGTTCAACCAGTACAAAGTACAACTCCAGCCCGTCCCCCACATACCCCTGTTGATCCAGAGGAAGGCGAAAAAACCCCCACAAGGCATGGTCCAATTAGCCCCAAAAGGGAAAAATTCCTTCCTGACTCCAGATGGCAATCAGATAAAATCCCTGGATCAACATCATTAGGCATAACCTAGTAATTGTAGCCATGGATGTCTTTCAACGCAAGGAAAGCATCTAAGCCCCCTTTAAATGCAGGTTTAGAGTTTGCCATAACGACTTCCTGTGGCAATGCATTCCACATCTTAATCACTCTTACTGTAAAGAACCCTTTCCTAAATAAATGGCTAAAACGTTTTTCCTCCATGCGCAGCTCATGTCCTCTAGTCCTTTGAGAAGGCCTAGGGACAAAAAGCTCATCCGCCAAGCTATTATATTGCCCTCTGATGTATTTATACATGTTAATTAGATCTCCTCTAAGGCGTCTTTTCTCTAGACTAAATAAACCCAGTTTATCTAACCTTTCTTGGTAAGCGAGACCTTCTATCCCACGTATCAATTTTGTAGCTCGTCTCTGCACCTGCTCTAAAACTGCAATATCTTTTTTGTAATGTGGTGCCCAGAACTGAATTCCATATTCCGGATGTGGCCTTACTAGAGAGTTAAACAGGGGCAATATTATGCTAGCATCTCGAGTTTTTATTTCCCTTTTAATGCATCCCAAAATTTTGTTCGCTTTAGCTGCAGCGGCTTGGCATTGAGTTCGATTATTTAACTTGTTGTCGATGAGTACTCCTAAGTCCTTCTCCAAGTTTGATGTTCCCAACTGTATCCCATTTATTTTGTATGGTGCTAGACCATTGGTACGACCAAAATGCATGACTTTACATTTGTCAACATTGAATTTCATCTGCCATGTATGTGCCCATATAGCCATCCTATCCAGATCCTGTTGCAATATGACACTATCTTCCTGAGAGTTGATGATTGTGCACAATTTTGTATCATCTGCAAAAATAGCAACATTGCTCACTACTGCATCTACTAGGTCATTAATAAATAAATTGAAGAGCACTGGACCCAGTACAGACCCCTGTGGGACCCCACTGCTAACAGTCTCCCATTTTGAGTACGATCCATTGACCACAACTCTTTGTTTTCTGTCCATTAGCCAGTTCCCTATCCATGCACACAAACTCTTCCCCAGTCCTTGCATCCTCAACTTTTGCACCAGACTTCTGTGGGGAACAGTGTTGAAGGCCTTTGCAAAGTCCAAGTATATCACATCTACAGCATTCCCAATATCCATATTAGCATTCACTACCTCATAAAAGCTGAGCATGTTAGTCAAACAGGACCTGTCTTTAGTAAACCCATGTTGATGCTGAGAAATAAGATTATTTTCTACTATGAAGTCATGTATAGTATCTCTTAGTAACCCCTCAAATAGTTTGCATACAACTGATGTTAAGCTTACAGGTCTATAATTTCCTGGATCAGATTTTTTGCCCTTCTTAAATAATGGGAAAACGTGGGCTGTACGCCAATCCACTGGGACTCTGCTAGTTGCAAGAGAGTCACAAAAGATAAGATAAAGGGGCTTAGCTATAACTGAACTTAATTCTCTTAGGACCCGAGGATGCATGCCATCCGGGCCAGGTGCCTTGTAAATTTTTAATTTATTTAGTCTTGCCCTTACTTCTTCCTGCGTTAAGTATTTAATATTACAGTTAGAAGATTGAGACTCTTCTGCCTCTGTAATTTGCAACAGTGCTGTTTCCTTTGTGAAGACAGAAGCAAAGAAAGCATTTAATAACTCTGCCTTACCTTGGTCATCCACCATTGAGTTCCCACCCTCATCCTTTAGGATTCCTATACAGTCAACCTTTCTTTTTTTAGAGTTGATGTACTTGTAAAACTTTTTTGGGTTAGAATTGATATCCCTAGCGATTTGATTTTCAGCTTCGATCTTTGCCAGCCTAATTTCTTTTTTACAATTTTTATTGCACTCCTTATAATTGCTTAGTGCAGCCTCAGTCCCTTCCTGTTTTAGGACCTTATAGGCATTCTTTTTCCTCTTCATTTTATCCCTAACCTTTCTATTCATCCATAGAGGCCTTTTTTTATTCCTAGACATTTTGTTTCCATATGGGATATACATACTACAATATTGATTGAGAATACGTTTAAAAGCTTGCCATTTCCCTTCAGTGTCCTTCCCTTGTAGTACATTATCCCAGTTCACCAAACTTAGTGCCTGCCTAATTTGATTGAACTTTGCTTTTCTAAAATTCATAGTTTTAGTGGTCCCGCTGCCCCGTGGCCTATCAGTCACCAGATCAAATGTTATCATGTTGTGATCACTATTTCCCAAATGTTCTTGAACCTGCACATTTGATACATTATCTGGTCTATTAGAAATGATCAGATCCAGTAACGCATTCCCCCTAGTTGGTTCCGTTACCATTTGAGTCAAGTAATTGTCCTGTAGTGCTGCCAGAAATCTGCTGCTTTTACCAGAATGGGTAGTCTCAATACTCCAGTCAATGTCTGGAAAGTTGAAGTCGCCCATAATTATGACCTCATTTTTACTTGCAGCTTTTTCAGTCTGCTGTAGTAATCGCAGTTCTGGAGCTTCATTAATAAGAGGTGGTCTGTAGCATACCCCAATAAGCAATTGGCAACTTTTATTTCCAGCATGAATATTTACCCAAACGGACTCCACATCTCCGCAATCTTCCTCCATCTCATCGTTGAGGACAGCTGTAAAAGAATTCTTAACAAAGAGACAAACCCCTCCACCTTTTTTCCCTGTTCTATCCCTCCTAAACACATTGTATCCTTTTAAATTAGCTATCCAGTCATGGCTTTCATCCATCCATGTCTCGGTTATTCCCACAATGTCATAGCCTTTGTCATTCAGAATGAACTCTACTTCGTCTATTTTATTTGCAAGGCTCCGAGCATTGGTTACCATGCACTCCTCGCTCATTTCCTCACAGTCCCACAACCCAAAACAATTGTTCAACACCTTTAACTCCCTACTTCGTCCCCCACCTCCTCCCCCTACCACATGTCTGTCAGCTGACGACTTTGCATCATACTTTACAAGCAAGATTGATGCAATACGTAATAGCTTCAACACGCAACCATTTTTACCAGCTCAACCATCACCTATAAATTCCTTCTGTCCGCCAGCACCCTCACTCACTACTAACTGCCTTCCCCCCGCTCCACAAGACCACTCTCCCACTCTAACATCTTTCACCACACTCACTGAACAGTGTCTTTCCTCACTAATCTCCAAAGCGCATCTCACTACCTGTGCCCTGGATCCCATTCCCTCTCATCTAATCCCCCATCGTTCCTCCTCCTTTAATCCCGCTCTAACAACTCTATTCAACCTTTCTATCTCCACTGGCACTTTCCCTTCCTTATTCAAACAAGCTATCATCACACCACTTATCAAAAAACCCTCTCTTGATCCAACTTCTCTATCCAATTACGGTCCTGTCTCACTCCTCCCCCTTGCTTCTAAACTGCTGGAACGTCATATCCATTCAGAATTGTGTGCCTTTCTCTCTACCAACTCCTTACTTGACCCCTTTCAATCTGGATTCCGCACACACCATTCCACTGATACTGTCCTCACGAAAGTTGCTAATGACCTACTGGTAGCTAAATCCAAAGGCCAGTTCTCCATTCTAATACTCCTTGACCTTTCCTCTGCCTTTGACATGGTTTATCATGCTCTGCTTCTGCAGATACTGTTATCTTTAGGAATCAAGGGACAAGCAAATTCCTGGATCTCCTCTTATCTCTCTGGACGTTCTTACACTGTGTCCTTCTCTAACATCAATTCCTCCCCACACCCACTGTCTGTTGGTGTACCTCAAGGCTCTGTTCTTGGGCCACTTCTTTTCTCAATCTACACTTGTGGCCTGGGACAACGAATTAATTCTTTTGGCTTCCAGTATCACCTCTATGCGGATGACACCCAAATCTATCTCTCAGCTCCTGATCTGTCATCACTACTATCTAGAGTCCCCGACTGTCTACGTGCCGTTTCTGCATTCATGTCCTCCCGCTTCCTCAAACTCAACACGCCTAAAGCGGAAATTGTGATTTTTCCACCATCACTGTCTACACCCCCACCAATTGCAACCATAACTGTAGACAACACCCCAATAACCTCAACCACTAAGGCCCGCTGCTTGGGGGTTATACTTGACTCAGAGCTCTCCTTTAAACCTCACATTGCCTCATTAACCACCGCCTGCTATTTCCAGCTCAAAAATATATTTTGTATCCGTCCCTTCCTCACACAAGAGGCCACCAAAATGCTTGTTCATTCCTTAATCATCTCCCGCCTAGACTACTGCAACACCCTGCTCTGTGGTCTACCAAAAAATAGGCTAGCACCTCTCCAATCCCTTCTAAACTCAGCGGCCCGCCTCATTCACCTTCCACACGCTCTTCCGACGCAGCCCCACTGTGCCGTTCTCTCCACTGGTTACCCATTATTTAGAGGATCCAGTTAAAACTCCTGTGGATACAAAATATAGGTAAAAGGCTGCGCATCCCTGACCCAATACTATACAATTGAATGGTTAATCGCTGTGGCGCACACCGCCCCCCCTGGACTAAAATGTACGCCCGCATCCAAACAATGCAATACTGGTCTATGGAGAAATTTTAGCTTCCATCATAGTTTTGCATGCAAAAATATAGATATACTGGACATCTGCACCAACGTTGAGGTAAATCTCCAGAGCAGATGTCCTAACACTAAACTGACCTAAGTTAAAAGCAAATGTCTTTACCCTGGCAGCAGCTACGCTAAAATGTGTAACTTACATTCAATACAGACAGCAGAAAACAAAGCAAGCGCTCACCAATATGGGCCGCATCTGAATGACTCACCACCTCATATGCACCGCTTAAATAGCTCAAATACACACTCAGCAATCAGACAGATGCAAAACATATGCAAAACTAAACTAAATACTTACCATGCAAAACAGGATAGCACAATGGGTGCTGCTAGCCTGGTAGTTACAGAACTGTGGATACAAAATATAGGTAAAAGGCTGCACATCCCTGACCCAATACTATACAATTGAATGGTTAATCGCTGTGGCGCACACCGCTCCCCCTGGACTAAAATGTACGCCCGCATCCAAACAATGCAATACTGGTCTATGGAGAAATTTTAGCTTCCATCATAGTTTTGCATGCAAAAATATAGATATACTGGACATCTGCACCAACGTTGAGGTAAATCTCCAGAGCAGATGTCCTAACACTAAACTGACCTAAGTTAAAAGCAAATGTCTTTACCCTGGCAGCAGCTACGCTAAAATGTGTAACTTACATTCAATACAGACAGCAGAAAACAAAGCAAGCGCTCACCAATATGGGCCGCATCTGAATGACTCACCACCTCATATGCACCGCTTAAATAGCTCAAATACACACTCAGCAATCAGACAGATGCAAAACATATGCAAAACTAAACTAAATACTTACCATGCAAGACAGGATAGCACAATGGGTGCTGCTAGCCTGGTAGTTACAGAACTGTGGATACAAAATATAGGTAAAAGGCTGCGCATCCCTGACCCAATACTATACAATTGAATGGTTAATCGCTGTGGCGCACACCGCCCCCCCTGGACTAAAATGTACGCCCGCATCCAAACAATGCAATACTGGTCTATTGAGAAATTTTAGCTTCCATCATAGTTTTGCATGCAAAAATATAGATATACTGGACATCTGCACCAACGTTGAGGTAAATCTCCAGAGCAGATGTCCTAACACTAAACTGACCTAAGTTAAAAGCAAATGTCTTTATCCTGGCAGCAGCTACGCTAAAATGTGTAACTTACATTCAATACAGACAGCAGAAAACAAAGCAAGCGCTCACCAATATGGGCCACATCTGAATGACTCACCACCTCATATGCACCGCTTAAATAGCTCAAATACACACTCAGCAATCAGACAGATGCAAAACATATGCAAAACTAAACTAAATACTTACCATGCAAAACAGGATAGCACAATGGGCTCTATTCATAAAACCTTACCGCAAGTTTTCCGCTCAAAACAGCGGATTTTCCCGTCCATTTAGCAAAGTGGGCATTCATAAAAGCTGTTCCCGCATGAAAATCTACAATCCCCCAGCAGAGCGAGAAATTTCCGCCTTCTCCAGTGTTTTTCTAGATTAATCTAGAAAAAAGTAACAAAATGGCCATTCATAAAGATTAGAGGAAGCGGTATGTGGACGGGAAATACCGCTTCCTCTGATTTTGCGGATTACATACAAGTGAATGGGACAGACCTCCCAGAGAGAGCAGTGCACGGAGGGACTCTGCCGGCTGAAGTGTTTCCGCATGCCTTCCGACAGCTTACCGCCAGCTTTCAGCGGGAGATCTCCGCTCTTGCATCGCAGCTTTCAAGATTTCTTTGAATGACCACCCAGAAGTGTAAAATACCGCTGCGGTATTTTCCCTCCAGGAGTTTTTTCGCCACATCTTTTTTATGAATAGAGCCCAATGGGTGCTGCTAGCCTGGTAGTTACAGAACTGTGGATACAAAATATAGGTAAAAGGCTGCACATCCCTGACCCAATACTATACAATTGAATAGGTTAATCGCTGTGGCGCACACCGCCCCCCCCTGGACTAAAATGTACGCCCGCATCCAAACAATGCAATACTGGTCTATGGAGAAATTTTAGCTTCCATCATAGTTTTGCATGCAAAAATATAGATATACTGGACATCTGCACCAACGTTGAGGTAAATCTCCAGAGCAGATGTCCTAACACTAAACTGACCTAAGTTAAAAGCAAATGTCTTTACCCTGGCAGCAGCTACGCTAAAATGTGTAACTTACATTTAATACAGACAGCAGAAAACAAAGCAAGCGCTCACCAATATGAGCCGCATCTGAATGACTCACCACCTCATATGCACCGCTTAAATAGCTCAAATACACACTCAGCAATCAGACAGATGCAAAACATATGCAAAACTAAACTAAATACTTACCATGCAAAACAGGATAGCACAATGGGTGCTGCTAGCCTGGTAGTTACAGAACTGTGGATACAAAATATAGGTAAAAGGCTGCGCATCCCTGACCCAATACTATACAATTGAATGGTTAATCGCTGTGGCGCACACCGCCCCCCCCTGGACTAAAATGTACGCCCGCATTCAAACAATGCAATACTGGTCTATGGAGAAATTTTAGCTTCCATCATAGTTTTGCATGCAAAAATATAGATATACTGGACATCTGCACCAACGTTGAGGTAAATCTCCAGAGCAGATGTCCTAACACTAAACTGACCTAAGTTAAAAGCAAATGTCTTTACCCTGGCAGCAGCTACGCTAAAATGTGTAACTTACATTCAATACAGACAGCAGAAAACAAAGCAAGCGCTCACCAATATGGGCCGCATCTGAATGACTCACCACCTCATATGCACCGCTTAAATAGCTCAAATACACACTCAGCAATCAGACAGATGCAAAACATATGCAAAACTAAACTAAATACTTACCATGCAAAACAGGATAGCACAATGGGTGCTGCTAGCCTGGTAGTTACAGAACTGTGGATACAAAATATAGGTAAAAGGCTGCACATCCCTGACCCAATACTATACAATTGAATGGTTAATCGCTGTGGCGCACACCGCTCCCCCTGGACTAAAATGTACGCCCGCATCCAAACAATGCAATACTGGTCTATGGAGAAATTTTAGCTTCCATCATAGTTTTGCATGCAAAAATATAGATATACTGGACATCTGCACCAACGTTGAGGTAAATCTCCAGAGCAGATGTCCTAACACTAAACTGACCTAAGTTAAAAGCAAATGTCTTTATCCTGGCAGCAGCTACGCTAAAATGTGTAACTTACATTCAATACAGACAGCAGAAAACAAAGCAAGCGCTCACCAATATGGGCCGCATCTGAATGACTCACCACCTCATATGCACCGCTTAAATAGCTCAAATACACACTCAGCAATCAGACAGATGCAAAACATATGCAAAACTAAACTAAATACTTACCATGCAAAACAGGATAGCACAATGGGTGCTGCTAGCCTGGTAGTTACAGAACTGTGGATACAAAATATAGGTAAAAGGCTGCGCATCCCTGACCCAATACTATACAATTGAATGGTTAATCGCTGTGGCGCACACCGCCCCCCCCCTGGACTAAAATGTACGCCCGCATCCAAACAATGCAATACTGGTCTATGGAGAAATTTTAGCTTCCATCATAGTTTTGCATGCAAAAATATAGATATACTGGACATCTGCACCATTGTTTGGATGCGGGCGTACATTTTAGTCCAGGGGGAGCGGTGTGCGCCACAGCGATTAACCATTCAATTGTATAGTATTGGGTCAGGGATGTGCAGCCTTTTACCTATATTTTGTATCCACAGTTCTGTAACTACCAGGCTAGCAGCACCCATTGGGCTCTATTCATAAAACCTTACCGCAAGTTTTCCGCTCAAAACAGCGGATTTTCCCGTCCATTTAGCAAAGTGGGCATTCATAAAAGCTGTTCCCGCATGAAAATCTACAATCCCCCAGCAGAGCGAGAAATTTCCGCCTTCTCCAGTGTTTTTCTAGATTTATCTAGAAAAAAGTAACAAAATGGCCATTCATAAAGATTAGAGGAAGCGGTATGTGGACGGGAAATACCGCTTCCTCTGATTTTGCGGATTACATACAAGTGAATGGGACAGACCTCCCAGAGAGAGCAGTGCACGGAGGGACTCTGCCGGCTGAAGTGTTTCCGCATGCCTTCCGACAGCTTACCGCCAGCTTTCAGCGGGAGATCTCCGCTCTTGCATCGCAGCTATTAAGATTTCTTTGAATGACCACCCAGAAGTGTAAAATACCGCTGCGGTATTTTCCCTCCAGGAGTTTTCTCGCAACAACTTTTTTATGAATAGAGCCCTTTGTGCTATCCTGTTTTGCATGGTAAGTATTTAGTTTAGTTTTGCATATGTTTTGCATCTGTCTGATTGCTGAGTGTGTATTTGAGCTATTTAAGCGGTGCATATGAGGTGGTGAGTCATTCAGATGCGGCCCATATTGGTGAGCGCTTGCTTTGTTTTCTGCTGTCTGTATTGAATGTAAGTTACACATTTTAGCGTAGCTGCTGCCAGGGTAAAGACATTTGCTTTTAACTTAGGTCAGTTTAGTGTTAGGACATCTGCTCTGGAGATTTACCTCAACGTTGGTGCAGATGTCCAGTATATCTATATTTTTGCATGCAAAATTATGATGGAAGCTAAAATTTCTCCATAGACCAGTATTGCATTGTTTGGATGCGGGCGTACATTTTAGTCCAGGGGGGCGGTGTGCACCACAGCGATTAACCATTCAATTGTATAGTATTGGGTCAGGGATGCGCAGCCTTTTACCTATATTTTGTATCCACAGTTCTGTAACTACCAGGCTAGCAGCACCCATTGTGCTATCCTGTTTTGCATAGTAAGTATTTAGTTTAGTTTTGCATATGTTTTGCATCTGTCTGATTGCTGAGTGTGTATTTGAGCTATTTAAGCGGTGCATATGAGGTGGTGAGTCATTCAGATGCGGCCCATATTGGTGAGCGCTTGCTTTGTTTTCTGCTGTCTGTATTGAATGAAAGTTACACATTTTAGCGTAGCTGCTGCCAGGGTAAAGACATTTGCTTTTAACTTAGGTCAGTTTAGTGTTAGGACATCTGCTCTGGAGATTTACCTCAACGTTGGTGCAGATGTCCAGTATATCTATATTTTTGCATGCAAAACTATGATGGAAGCTAAAATTTCTCCATAGACCAGTATTGCATTGTTTGGATGCGGGCATACATTTTAGTCCAGGGGGGGCGGTGTGCGCCACAGCGATTAACCATTCAATTGTATAGTATTGGGTCAGGGATGCGCAGCCTTTTACCTATATTTTGTATCCACAGTTCTGTAACTACCAGGCTAGCAGCACCCATTGTGCTATCCTGTCTTGCATGGTAAGTATTTAGTTTAGTTTTGCATATGTTTTGCATCTGTCTGATTGCTGAGTGTGTATTTGAGCTATTTAAGCGGTGCATATGAGGTGGTGAGTCATTCAGATGCGGCCCATATTGGTGAGCGCTTGCTTTGTTTTCTGCTGTCTGTATTGAATGAAAGTTACACATTTTAGCGTAGCTGCTGCCAGGGTAAAGACATTTGCTTTTAACTTAGGTCAGTTTAGTGTTAGGACATCTGCTCTGGAGATTTACCTCAACGTTGGTGCAGATGTCCAGTATATCTATATTTTTGCATGCAAAACTATGATGGAAGCTAAAATTTCTCCATAGACCAGTATTGCATTGTTTGGATGCGGGCATACATTTTAGTCCAGGGGGGGCGGTGTGCGCCACAGCGATTAACCATTCAATTGTATAGTATTGGGTCAGGGATGCGCAGCCTTTTACCTATATTTTGTATCCACAGTTCTGTAACTACCAGGCTAGCAGCACCCATTGTGCTATCCTGTCTTGCATGGTAAGTATTTAGTTTAGTTTTGCATATGTTTTGCATCTGTCTGATTGCTGAGTGTGTATTTGAGCTATTTAAGCGGTGCATATGAGGTGGTGAGTCATTCAGATGCGGCCCATATTGGTGAGCGCTTGCTTTGTTTTCTGCTGTCTGTATTGAATGAAAGTTACACATTTTAGCGTAGCTGCTGCCAGGGTAAAGACATTTGCTTTTAACTTAGGTCAGTTTAGTGTTAGGACATCTGCTCTGGAGATTTACCTCAACGTTGGTGCAGATGTCCAGTATATCTATATTTTTGCATGCAAAACTATGATGGAAGCTAAAATTTCTCCATAGACCAGTATTGCATTGTTTGGATGCGGGCATACATTTTAGTCCAGGGGGGGCGGTGTGCGCCACAGCGATTAACCATTCAATTGTATAGTATTGGGTCAGGGATGCGCAGCCTTTTACCTATATTTTGTATCCACAGTTCTGTAACTACCAGGCTAGCAGCACCCATTGTGCTATCCTGTTTTGCATGGTAAGTATTTAGTTTAGTTTTGCATATGTTTTGCATCTGTCTGATTGCTGAGTGTGTATTTGAGCTATTTAAGCGGTGCATATGAGGTGGTGAGTCATTCAGATGCGGCCCATATTGGTGAGCGCTTGCTTTGTTTTCTGCTGTCAGTTAAAACTCCTGACTCTAACATACAAAGCCCTCCACGAGTTGTCTCCTCCATACATCTCCTCACTAATCTCAAGATATTGTCCCTCCCGCAACCTCCGCTCCTCCCAAGAAATTCTCCTGGCCTCTAAGCTGATCACCTCCTCTCATGCTCGCATCCAAGACTTTACACGAGCATCATCTCTTATCTGGAACTCTCTTCCACAGCCTGTACGTCATGCTCCAAACCTGGACATCTTCAAACGCACTCTTAAAACACACCTTTTCAGACAAGCTTATAACATTCTATAGCCCTTATTTACTTATATGTCACAATGTAATCAGAGGCAAGGTCACTGCCTCATCCATCCTCCATCCCCTTAACTAGTGTGTCCCCCACTACCCATAAGATTGTAAGCTTGCAAGGGCAGGGTCATCCTCCTAATGTTTACTGTTTTTGTAAAAATATTTGTGCTGCTTGGAATTCTACTGTACATTTGTTAGTTGTATCTATGTTCCACTTGTCGTCTTATTGTGCTTTGTAAAGCGCTGCGGAATATGTTGGCGCTATATAAATAATAAAAAAATAATAATAATAATAGATGCTTGTGTGTGAGCCACTCACAATAATCATTGTGTACTAAAGGGAAAGGATGGCTCCGCTCCTTAAAGTAAACATTTAAGTGTAAACAAAGTCAAGAGTCAAAACTCACCTTTTCACTCTGGCCTACTCCCCTTCACAAGTGCTCTAAACCCGCAGCTGAACTCTGGTCCCCTACCTTTCATGTCCCTACCTCTCCCTCTAGATTGTAAGCATTTGGGCAGGGTCCTCCTCCTTTTGTGTCCTCCCTGATCATGCACCTCCATTACTGTGCACCCATGCTATGCATTTGAGTGAACTCAAATTGCCTAATCTCCATGCTCCATCCAGTGACTGACTAAGCATTACCTTGTACTCATACTGTGCTGCCAGATCTGGTTTTTCTTGTATTCCTGTATTGTCATATTGCTGTATGTCACCCCTAAATATTGTTTAAATTAGCTAGCCATGACTGGATAGCTAATTTAAAAGGATACAATGTGTTTAGGAGGGATAGAACAGGGAAAAAAGGTGGAGGGGTTTGTCTCTTTGTTAAGAATTCTTTTACAGCTGTCCTCAACGATGAGATGGAAGAAGATTGCGAAGATGTGGAGTCCGTTTGGGTAAATATTCATGGTGGAAATAAAAGTTGCCAATTGCTTATTGGGGTATGCTACAGACCACCTCATATTAATGAAGCTGCAGAACTGCGATTACTACAGCAGATTGAAAAAGCTGCAAGTAAAAATGAGGTCATAATTATGGGCGACTTCAACTTTCCAGACATTGACTGGGGTATTGAGGCTACCCATTCTGGTAAAAGCAGCAGATTTCTGGCAGCACTACAGGACAATTACTTGACTCAAATGGTAACGGAACCAACTAGGGGGAATGCGTTACTGGATCTGATCATTTCTAATAGACCAGATAATGTATCAAATGTGCAGGTTCAAGAACATTTGGGAAATAGTGATCACAACATGATAACGTTTGATCTGGTGACTGATAGGCCACGGGGCAGCGGGACCACTAAAACTATGAATTTTAGAAAAGCAAAGTTCAATCAAATTAGGCAGGCACTAAGTTCGGTGAACTGGGATAATGTACTACAAGGGAAGGACACTGAAGGGAAATGGCAAGCTTTTAACTTTTTCTCAATCAATATTGTTGTATGTATATCCCATATGGAAACAAAATGTCTAGGAATAAAAAAAAAGGCCTCTATGGATGAATAGAAAGGTTAGGGATAAAATGAAGAGGAAAAGGAATGCCTATAAGGTCCTAAAACAGGAGGGGACTGAGGCTGCACTAAGCAATTATAAGGAGTGCAATAAAAATTGTAAAACAGAAATTAGGCTGGCAAAGATCGAAGCTGAAAATCAAATCGCTAGGGATATCAAATCTAACCCAAAAAAGTTTTACAAGTACATCAACTCTTAAAAAAGAAAGGTTGACTGTATAGAACTCCTAAAGGATGAGGGTGGGAACTCAATGGTGGATGACCAAGGTAAGGCAGAGTTATTAAATGCTTTCTTTGCTTCTGTCTTCACAAAGGAAACAGCACTGTTAACGCAGGAAGAAGTGAAGGCAAGACTAAATAAATTAAAAATAGACAAGGCACCTGGCCCGGATGGCATGCATCCTCGGGTCCTAAGGGAATTAAGTTCAGTTATAGCTAAACCCCTTTATCTTATCTTTTGTGACTCTCTTGCAACTGGCAGAGTCCCAGGGGATTGGCGTACAGCCCACATTTTCCCATTATTTAAGAAGGGCAAAAAGTCAGATCCAGGAAATTATAGACCTGTAAGCTTAACATCAGTTGTATGCAAACTATTTGAGGGGTTACTAAGAGATACTATACATGACTTCATAGTAGAAAATAATCTTATTTCTCAGCATCAACATGGGTTTACTAAAGACAGGTCCTGTTTGACTAACATGCTCAGCTTTTATGAGGTAGTGAATGCTAATATGGATATTGGGAATGCTGTAGATGTGATATACTTGGACTTTGCAAAGGCCTTCGACACTGTTCCCCAAAGAAGTCTGGTGCAAAAGTTGAGGATGCAAGGACTGGGGAAGAGTTTGTGTGCATGGATAGGGAACTGGCTAATGGACAGAAAACAAAGAGTTGTGGTCAATGGATCATACTCAAAATGGGAGACTGTTAGCAGTGGGGTCCCACAGGGGTCTGCACTGGGTCCAGTGCTCTTCAATTTATTTATTAATGACCTAGTAGATGCAGTAGTGAGCAATGTTGCTATTTTTGCAGATGATACAAAATTGTGCAGAATCATCAACTCTCAGGAAAATAGTGTCATATTGCAACAGGATCTGGATAGGATGGCTATATGGGCACATACATGGCAGATGAAATTCAATGTTGACAAATGTAAAGTCATGCATTTTGGTCGTACCAATGGTCTAGCACCATACAAAATAAATGGGATACAGTTGGGGACATCAAACTTGGAGAAGGACTTAGGAGTACTCATCGACAAAAAAGTTAAATAATCGAACTCAATGCCAAGCCGCTGCAGCTAAAGCGAACAAAATTTTGGGATGCATTAAAAGGGAAATAAAAACTCGAGATGCTAGCATAATATTGCCCCTGTTTAACTCTCTAGTAAGGCCACATCTGGAATATGGAATTCAGTTCTGGGCACCACATTACAAAAAAGATATTGCAGTTTTAGAGCAGGTGCAGAGACGAGCAACAAAATTGATACGTGGTATAAGGGAGAGACAGACTGGCACCAGATGTGGGTGGGTGGGTGCTGGGTTCACCGGATTGCGTACTCCATAATCAACGTGCTCTCCAGAGCATACACTTGAGCAATTGACAATGAAGAGAAAATGGAGGCACAGTTGAAAAAATAGAAATACTTTTTAATCCACGGTGTGCTGACACGCGGGGTACAGTGGGGGTGAGGGGATGCCTGACAGCTGTTTCGCTAAAAAAGCTTCCTCAGAGGCAAAGATGCCTCTGAGGAAGCTTTTTTAGCGAAACAGCTGTCAGGCATCCCCTCACCCCCACTGTACCACGCGTGTCAGCACACCGTGGATTAAAAGGTATTTCTATTTTTTCAACTGTGCCTCCATTTTCTCTTCATTGTCAAAAAATTGATACGTGGGATGGAAGGTCTCGCTTACCAAGAAAGGTTAGATAAACTGGGTTTATTTAGTCTAGAGAAAAGACGCCTTAGAGGAGATCTAATTAACATGTATAAATACATCAGAGGGCAATATAATAGCTTGGTGGATGAGCTTTTTGTCCCTAGGCCTTCTCAAAGGACTAGAGGACATGATCTGCGCATGGAGGAAAAACGTTTTAGCCATTTATTTAGGAAAGGGTTCTTTACAGTAAGAGTGATTAAGATGTGGAATGCATTGCCACAGGAAGTCGTTATGGCAAACTCTATACCTGCATTTAAAGGGGGCTTAGATGCTTTCCTTGCGTTGAAAGACATCCATGGCTACAATTACTAGGTTATGCCTAATGATGTTGATCCAGGGATTTTATCTGATTGCCATCTGGAGTCGGGAAGGAATTTTTCCCTTTTGGGGCTAATTGGACCATGCCTTGTGGGGTTTTTTTCGCCTTCCTCTGGATCAACAGGGATATGTGAGGGAGCAGGCGGGTGTTGTACTTTGTACTGGTTGAACTCGATGGACGTATGTCTTTTTTTAACCAAAATAACTATGTAACTATGTAACTAAACTAATGTCCAGCGCTGCGTAATATGTTGGCGCTTTTTAAATACAATAATTAAATAAATAAATAAGAGATAGACAATTGTATCTATCATCCTACTTCAAAAAAAATTACTTTGAGATATCCCACAGTTTTATGTTATGTTTAAAAAACTTAGAAAGCATTTTATTGTTTTGTCTGAGCTCAATGAAACCTTCTGTCCCTGTGTCTCAGAGTGCTCAAATATTTGTACTACAGCCTACACCTTTTATTTATCCTCTCCTGGCAGAGAACTGGGTATTATTTTACAGCTGTAATTCCTTATCAGTGAAGGACACTATAGTCTGACTGGGTCCTGACTAGAGAAAAACTGCCAGTGTGTACCTCTGTGTGCTCCCAATACAGTTTGATTGCTGAGCCATTTGTGTGCTGTCTCCAATTTTGGTTGCATAGTTGAATAACGCAAAAAAAGCATCACAGCATATTTATTTGTCTGCTTGGCACTGTACATGTCACTTAAAGCGGAACTGAAGATGCAATAAAAACAAACACTTTCACTTACCTGGGGCTTCCCCTACCCCCTGCAGCCGTCCTCTCCCATGCCGGTCCTCTATGATTCTCCGTTCTTTCGCCAGGGTGCAGTTTTGTTATCACCGACTCGTAAGTAGACAGCAACTGCGCCCGCACACCCTTGGGCCACACATATCCTTCTTCGTGTTCCCGTCTGCTGCAGGATGGTAATGTGAAGAAGGATTTGAGCGGCCCGGGTGTGCAGGCGCAGTTGGCGTCGACTACAAGTCAGCAGTAATGAAACTGCACCGCGGCGGGAGAGTGGAGGATCATAGAAGACCGACGCGGGACAGGACAGCTGCAGGGGGCTTGGGGAAGCCCCAGGTAAGTGAAACTGTTTTTTATCGCATCTTCAGTTCCGCTTTAAGCTTCCCTTTAAGGCTCCAGAGACATCCGGTCCTAAAAAGGTTAATGTGGAAGATATTTTACTTTATTAAATATGAAAGCCGCAGTGTACCTATGTGCAGTCAGCAAAAGTCATTTTTATTATTATCATATTGTATTTATATAGCACTGATATCTTCTGCAGTGCTTTACAGCATTCATAGTCTTCACACTGAAAGTACATACACATGCTCAGTAGTAGGGGTTAATTGTTTTTTGGGGTTAAATGTATGTTTATGAATTTTTTTACTTCAGTAAATTATATAAGCATTCAAAAACTGTATATTTTGTATGATTAGGTCATCTTTTGTATTATAGTGAATTTGTTTGGAAATCAGAAACAAATAAGTGTTTTATTACACAAACAAAAACAGGATACTTGATGCTTGGGCATGTTTTTTTTTTGTATGTATATGTGCACGGTGATGGATTTAGGAAGGAAATCGTTAAATTTATGGTGGGAGAAGAAAATGCTATATTTGTTATGTGAAGGGAGAGGGGGCAAATGGTTATACTTGTTATTGAGGCTAGGGAAGAAATAGCTATACTTATGATGAAAAGAAAATGTGTCTGAATGGGTTTCCTCCAGGCACTCCAGTTTCCTCCCACATCTCCAAAACATACAGATAAGTTAATTGGCTTCCCCCTAAATTGGTCCTAGACTACAATACATACACTACACAATACATACATAGACAAATGACTATGGTAGGGATTAGAGTGTGAGCCCATCTGAGGGACAATTAAATGACAATACAATATACTCTGTACAGCTCTGCGAAAGATGTCAACGCTATATAAATACTAAATAATAACAATTATACGGTTCTACAATGTTATGGACTGCTGCCCTAAGGATCAAGTCCTGATTCCTGCAGCCGACAGAAATCGTACGTGTGTATGCACCTTTACCAAGTGAACTACAGTACTTCAGCTGGGTGCAGTGAGAAGCATGCCTTCTCCATTAGAGATGGCTCGAACCTCGATTTTCGGTTTGCGGAAAAGTTCGGTTTGCGCGAACTTTCGCGAACCACAATAGACTTCAATGGGGATGCGAACTTTGAAAACTACAAACATTTATGCTGGCCACAAAAGTGATTGAAAAGATGTTTCAAGGGGTTTAACACCTGAGTTTTTGCATGGCGGAGTGGGATACACGCCAAAAGTCCCGGGGAAAAATCTGGATTTGACGCAAAGCAGCGTTTTAAGGGCAGAAATCACATTGAATGCTAAATTGCAGGCCTAAAATGCTTTAAAACATCTTGCATGTGTATACATCAATCAGGGAGTGTAATTAGAGTACTGCTTCACACTAACACACCAAACTCACTGTGTAACGCACCGCAAACACCTGTTTGTGTAGTGACGGCTGTGCTGGACTGGTGCGCACCATGGCCAGAGTGCAGGCAATATCGGTTTTCAAGCCCATATGGTCGCTGGGCTGAGGTAGCTCAATGACAGAACAACAGTGACTGTCCAGCTGATCGAATTTGATCTGTCCACAATGAAGCAATGAACTTATTATCTTGGGTGTGCCCCCCCCCCCCCGAGACACTCATATAGCCGGCGGTCATTGCTTCATTGTGATACGCAAGCCCCTTCACCGCGGCAAGGTAACGATCACGAAGGGGAATTGACACATGTACATGCCTTTTGTTTTGTTGTTGCAGCTGCAGTGCAGCCAGAAAAATTAGGCAGGCATGTACATGCACCAGGAACATTATAATAGCGGCCGCTGCTAGCTGCGGCCTTAAAAATTCAGGAATCCGCCTGGAGTCCTGGACCCTGTTGGTGGTGGCGGAGAAGGCAGTCAAGCGGCCTGCAGGCAGAGATGCTGTGTGGGGACCGACTTAGTCTTGGGGCAGGCAGTCACACGGCGTGCAGGCAGAGATGCTGTGTGTGGGTACTGACTTAGTCTTCGGGCAGACCTGACCGTGCTTTGCAGACCACGCGGTCAGATGGACCCTTGACCCAACGCTGTGTGCCAGAGATGACACCACTTGCCTTTCAACATCACGGTACAGTTTGGGTATCACCTTTTTTGAGAAATAGTTGCGGCCTGGTATCTCCCACTGCAGTGTGTGGCTTTGCTTTTGTGTGCTGCTTTTCCTCAGGTGGTCATCCCATTGCAGTTTGTGCTTTGTCATCATGTGCCTTCGTAAGGAAGTTGTCCCTACGCGGGTCTTGGTCTTTCCACGGCTCAATTTTTGGTGGCAGAGTACAGATGGCATTGCTCTCATCTGAGGCAGACACACAAAAAAATTTCCACACCGCTGAGCCCTGGGGTGATGGCACTTTGGTGGTGGCAGCCGACTGAGTGTTAAGTGAGGTACCAGAATCAGAGCAGGAGGAGGAAGATATGTCACGCTTCCGTGCGGAAGCTGAGGAAGATGAGGTGTTCTGTGTTAAATAGTCAACTACGTCCTGACAATCTTGGGGGTTGATGGCACGCGCCCAGGGCAGCCATCGGGGGGGACAACTGCCACTGCAGTGAGGGGCCCAGGGCTTCTATACTGGGGCACCACCTATATCTGGCTACCTATACTGGGGCACCACCTATACTTGGCTACCTATACTGGGCCACCACCTATACCTGACTACCTATACTGGGGCTGGAACCACCTATACCTAGCTACCTATACTGGGGCACCACCTATACCTGGCTACCTATACTGGGCTGGGGCACCACTTATACTTGGCTACCTTTACTGAAGGCTCCACCTGTACCTGGCTACCTATACTGGGGCACCACCTATACTGGGGGCACCTGTACCTGGCTAACCTATACTGGTGCACCACCCATACCAGGCTACCTATACTGGGGGCAACTATGCCAGGCTACCTATAACGGGGCACCACCTATAGTTGAATACCTATACTGGGGCACCTGTATCTTGCTGGCCTATACTGGGGCACCAGCTATACCAGGCTACCTATACTGGGGGCATCTACACCGGGATACCTATACTGGGGCACCACCTATAGCTGGCTACTTATACTGGGGGAACCTATACCTGGCTACCTATACTGGGTGCACCTATGCCTGGATATCTATACTGGGGGCACCTATACTTGGCTAGGGCAGGGGGACGAGCTGAGACAGAAGGGGACAAGAGGTAACACAGGGGGATAAAAGAGGTACAGAGGGAACAGAGGCGGACAAAAGGGAGAATTTTTGCTCCACCCACAACATGCCATGGTCACGACCACTTTTTGCCGCATCGCGCTGTGCATGCCGCTTTCTTCAGTGTCGGAGCCATGCACATTTTTCGCCACAGCGCACTTTGCACAAGGACATGGGGGTGGGTGGCTAGTGGCGGGCGCAGCAACCAGTGGGTGGGCCCAGGGAGGGGGGCCCAGGCCTGATGATGTGTGAGGGGCCCCAAAATTTCTGATGGTGGCCCTGCACGAGCCTTCTGAACATTGTACTTTGGTCCAGGGCCGCACGAAATCACGACAGCACGACCTCGAACAGACCTGCCGGGTGGCCTGCCTCTGCCTGTTTTGCCCATATTGGGGGGGATGAAGTGAAAGGTATGGGGCGGGTCAAACTCACATATAGTTCGCGGTTCACCGCGAACGCGAACCACCGAAGTTTGCGCGAATACATTTGCGTGCAAACCGTTGGGGGCCATCTCTACTCTCCATATCAGGTATTTCATATACTTCTATTGAATCTTGATGAGATTAAAATCAGAGTTAATAGAAGGCTACCTCAGAACAGTCCAGTCTTGTTCTTAATTATTCTTGAGTAATTTTACGCAGGTCTGTTTCTAGGATGGCTTGTTCTTGGGGCACTTTCTAGTGGTGACAGTGTGCTTTGGTGGTTCCCTGTGTCAATGCCCTCTCAATGCGTCAATGCCCTCTCTTGTGTGGGCAGCATGGCCACTTTAAAGAGGCACTGTATCGACAAATAGTAGAATGTACTACATTATATGTATGTAAGTGGATGTGGTAAGAAGGGGCTGACACAGGTAGCCTTGCTTTAACAGGAACTGAATAGGCCAGAATCAGTCCAGGTTTAAGTTGTGTGATTGGGGTCATTAGCCTGTTGGAAGGAGCTTTTTTTTACAGAGGGCAGTTTGTTCTTGAAGGCACCTCCATGTTTCATTGTAGGGATAGTGTTTTTTCTTTGAGAGTTTTTTCTTTTTCATTTGTAAACTTTTTAGAGCTGATGTGATTTGCCAAAAAGCTCATGCCTTGCTACAGTTATGCAAAGGACATTTTCTCAGAAGAATTGTAGATTTTGTGGATTGTTGGTATGCATGTTAGAAAATTCCAATCTGGAGCCCTCCTTGATCTTCTTCCATTGATGCCACTATCCCTCGAAAAACGATAGATGGCACAAACATGGACCTTGATCTTGGAGTGCATCTTTTATCTCTTCAGATGTCCCTGGCTTTTTTTCTTCCATTCTCACTATCCTTCTGCCCATTCAAGGCTTAGTTTTCTTATGGTGGTCTTGTGTAGAGAAACTGACAAGAGTCCCATGCACATAAACATTTAATTTAACAGTTATTTGCAACTGTGGTCACAGAGACACAAACCTGCTTCCATAGTCTTTTAACCTGCTCAGAGCAGGTCAGAATCAGTCCTGGTTTGAGCCCGGATCCCGCTGGGTTCACCCGCCACACAGCTGCTACTTGCCAGCTCTCCACCGCTACACTATTTAGGGTGCCCTGGCAAAGCATCTTTGAGTGTTCCGTCAGGGCTCCCCGTTAGTCCAGGGTTTCAACCAATGAGAATCCTCCCTCAGGAGGATTTTTATTAATCCACTAAACTGACCAAGTCCTTGGGAGCTAATGGTGGAGTTTAGGGTCCCCTCCCAGGTAAATAGATATGAAGGGTCACCTTTTGGCACCATCACTCCAAGCCTGCTTGAGCAGAACTAAAGCTGCCACTTTCCTCTGCTTCTGACATCTAATACAGAACACTGGAGCCCAGGAAAAATAATCTTCATAGCTCCAGCTGGTGCTCCCCATTAGTCCAGTAGGTGGATCAATGAGAATCCTCTTAGGGATTAGGGGGATTTTCATTGGCCTACTTGGTGGACAAAAAGGACTCTGGCAGGAGCTATGAAGATGCTTTTGCTGGGGATCCAGTGTTCTTCCCCAGATATCAAAAGCAGAGGGGAATGGCAGCGGTGGTCCCAGCGGTTTGGCTTAAGCTGGCGTGGAGTGACAATGGCAGGATGTAGTGGCGGCAACAGGTGAAAGTGGCGGATCTCCCAGAGGAGCAAGGCAGCTGAGCACCATAGCACAAAACCTTGTTTTCCATTGCCCAGTAGCCATGAGCAATGCTCAGGGGAATAGCTACTAGAGTGTGGCTGTTATGATCGCTTCTGCAGCGTTTACTGCTGACTGCAGTGGTATTGCAAACCAAGCAGTTCTAATGTCATTACATGCATTTGCTTGCATAGTTTGGTTTGCACTTAAACTAGTTGCTGATTCCATCTGCAGTCGCTCTGAAGTTAATGACAGTTTAATATGCTTTTGTGTAAACAAACATTGTCTGCTGCAATGGAGGGGCAATCCCTTTCCTGCAGGCTGCATATCATTGTCTGCCTTTTCCTGCTATCAGTCTGTGATTAATTACCATTCACTTGTGTGGGAATCTGCAGGTCTGCTCCCATTGGATGACCTCAGTATAAAGAACTGCTTCCTGCAATGCCTCATGGGCTACCATAGTCTCAGATTCTATCTGTTAAGGCCCATACACACGTCGGATTTGCGCGAACGACGGGTCGTTTGAACGTTCCGTCGTTCGCACGTTTCCGCATGAAATCCGGCGTGTGTACAGACTATCGTTCGGGAGATAAGACTGGTTACCAGCGATCCGCCCGGCGGATCGTTGGTAACCAGTCTTATCTCCCGAACGATAGTCTGTACACACGCCGGATTTCATGCGGAAACGTGCGAACGACGGAACGTTCAAACGACCCGTCGTTCGCGCAAATCCGACGTGTGTATGGGCCTTTACTCTGCTCGTGCCCCACCTCGTTCCTGGTCCGTGTGGACTGCGCTGACTCCTGCGAAGGGGTCAGTGAGTCCTCCTAGTTCTGCTCTTGTTCTAGAAGTTGTTACTTGCTTGTCTTGTGTCATATATTGGTTCATCGCCAATATATACGCATTTTGTTATTTTCCTTGAATTCGTGTTACGTTGATACATCAGTGTCGCTGATATATACGTACACAAACTGTTTATATCCTGTGTTCCGTTAGTCAGCGTTCCAGCACGCTGAGCTAGTTATCCTGTTCCTGGTCCTGTTTGCGGATTGCGTTCATCTCTGCGAAGAGATAGCGAATCCTTCTGAGTCCTGTTCCCTGTATTACTCCAGTCTTAGTCAGAGTTCCTGCTTATGTCATATATCGGTTCATTGCCGATATATACATATGTTAGTCAGACGTTACAAATAGTTTCATTGATAGCTGTAATTGTAATACGCTAGGAAATCATACTTATTGTATATTTATTTGTGTTACGTTCATCTATCTTGATCCTGCTATTTCCTGACTATCCTGTCCTGTCTTTGTGAGGCACTCCATTGCTGCAAACGCATTGGCTGCCTCATTCCAGTCTGTTTTATTGTGGACGCTTGCTGTCACTAAGTAGTGGCTAGTTAAGCAAGCGTTCATTCTGTCTACCTGTCCTGATCTCCTCAGTCCTGGTTTATGCGCTCAGCGCTACTTTGCGCTGAGACGTTATTACGAAAGTGTTGTTTGTGGCTGTTCGGATCTGCACCGGCTCTGTGCACCACAATCTCCTATTGGAGTCAGTCCTCTCCTCCACTAAACTGGGGATATCCTGATTCCTTGTGCTAGTGTGTGTACCTCCTTCACGTCAGCTTATGTGTTGCATGCTGACTGTGGAGAATACACCTCCAAGCTTAACATTATGGTAGCCCCATTACCAATCCCTATTGTGGGGGGAATTTCCAGAAATTATGACACTGTTTGTCAGGGGTCCTGCTCCTTTAAAAAATTTGAAAAGCTTGGTCCTGAAGTTACAGACAAATTTATATCAGAATTGGTTAAAGTTCTGGCCAATCCCGACTTTCGGGCTTCTGCAATTTCTACCTGGTCTGATTGGATCATTTGTGCTCTTTTTAAGGGCAAACTTTTTGATTGGGCAATCGATGTCTTAGATCACACTCAGTTTAGACAAAGTCCTTTGCAATTTATAGCTTTTGTAATTCACAATTGGTTGCGCATAGATCCATTGCCTTTTCCTCTTAATGAACTCCTGGCAGCAGGCCAATCAGCTGCTCCTTCAATTGCTTGCAAGAATGAGCAGCAAGCAGAAAGTGTTACTGATAATTTTCCTGCAGCTTTGAATAAATCACCAAAAACAGCAAGGTCAAAGGCAAAACGCAAACGTTCTAAGAAACGTGTCCAATCTGCAGAATCGTTATCTTTAGCGACTGCGCATCAGACCTGCAATGAGATTCTGCCATTAACAGATAATGAAATGCAATTGTCTTTCAGGGGAGTTAAATGGACTTATGAAACTACTAATGAACTTTCATCACTGGCTAGGGAAAATAAAGATTTTTGTTTAAAAGAATTATCTGAGTATGATTATGAGGATATATTACAGAGTATTGAACAAATCAATCTATTCGTGCAGCAAGAAAAATTTGCATACACTACAGTCCAACACTTGCTACAGGTATTGGAGATCCTTAGGAATAAGAAATCTGCCAATCGCCTGCTAAATAATCCAATGTATGTTTCTGCCAAAACCACATTTGCAAACTGTGATCTGCCTGTTAAGTATGCTTGGAATCCTCCATTTGAGAAAGGAGAGATGGAAGCTCTGGTCAATGAATGGAAGAATGATTCAAGTTCATTTTGTCAATTTTACAGTGCAAAAAGTGAATTAGTATTGAATGCATGCATTAAGTCTGCCTATAACCTAATAAAAACTGGTGTGTGTGGGTATGACCTTGTGGCTCCATTGATCGATGTGTGGAAAATGATTTTGGACGATTTTTATGCGATTCAATCAGTTGATACCAGGGAAGACACACTGTCAATTGGAGACTGTCCCACTTCTCCAGTTACTGAGTCCCTGCCATGTCTTGTGAATGTTCCTGTAACTCCACCCTGTACCATGGATAACTCAGTGTTACTTCCCAGTAAAACAGAAGCCACTGATACTTTCTTAACTTTGCCCTGCACAAATTTCTCAGCAGAGAATCCAGAGGTCCTGCTGACTTCTGAGTCTAGCCTAGCTAGTACTCATGAGTCTTTGTTCAGTGAAACAGACATTAGAAAATCTTTGCCTGCCTCTGCAAACACTTCTGTAGAATTTACCTGTGTTAATAAAGTTCAACTCCTGTCTGATCCAGCAGATGCCAATAGATGCACTACATTAGTTTCTGAGTCCCAGCAATCCTGTCTAGAAACCTCAGAACCCCAGCATCTGAATTTTCCAATTTTACAATTGAATAGTGCTTCAGATGCACAAACTTTGTGTCTTGATCTTCCTGTCTCTACACCTCGCTCTAGTTTCGTGAATAGCTCAGAGCATCTGCTATGTGAACCTGAAATCGTAGAATTATTACCTTGTTCAGAAAATGTTCCAGTAAATTTGCCCTGTACCATGAATTGTGCAGTAGATCTCTCCAATGAAACTCAGGTCACAGAATCATTATGCTGTCCAGCAGGTGCTTCCATGGTTTTGCCCTGCAATATGGACTGTTCAGTGATCCTGTCCAGTGAAGCTGTGGTCGCAGAGTCTTATGCTTCACCCAGTACTTTGGATACTTCAAACCCTCTAGCAGAGGAGTCTGAGGCACTGCTTACCTCAGTTGGTGTTGCAGTAATATTCACTTGTCTAGCAGCTGTTTTGGAATTACAGTCTGCTCTAATAAAACTTGATGAATTTCTGCCCAGCAAAGCAGAAGCCATTGAAATATTGTCCTCGTCAGCAAGTGTGTTAGATACCTTGCCCTGTACACAGTCTGATTTAACCAATATTGTTGAGTCCCTCTCCAGTGTTGTAACAGCCGAGGAACTCCAGCCCTGTCCTCTGAATGTTTCAGAAGTCTTGCCCTGTAACATGGATAATTCTGACTCGCTGGAAAAAATAGTAGAAATCTCAGAATTTCAGTCCGGGTTAATGAGTGTTTCTGAAACCCAGCCCTGTATCCTGGAAAATTCTGGTTTTCTGCCCGGTGTGGCAGTAGTTCCAGAGTCCCCTTCCTGTCCAGTGAGTTTCTCAGTTTTGCCTAGTTCAGTGGGGATTGCTGCAATATTTACTTGTTTTGCAGCCCTTCATGAGCTCCAATCCAGTGTATTTGATGAGTCTCTGTCTAGTCCAGAAGAAGCTATGTGAACCCTGTCTAGTTCAGTGCATACATCAGAAGATTTGCCCTGTCTTGTAAATGCCCCTGAACATGATTTGTTAATAACCCTGCTGGAATCAGCGACATCTAAGTCTGATCCTGCAGTTTTTAGTGAGAATCCAGTAACTGTGAAGTCTAGTCATGATGAATTTTTTTTGCCCAGTTCTGGTTTCGGTCCTGTCTTGACTGACTTTGAGGTTCGCAGTTCCTTGACATGCCCAGAGGTTTCTCTTGTGCCGGTGTGCCCAGATGTGCTTCGTATGCCAGAGTGCCCAGATGTGTCTGTGTTAGCATGCTCACGTGCTTCCCTAGTGGAGACATGTTCTGATGTTGCCGGTTGGCCTGCATGCCCGGAGATGGTTCTGGTCCCTAAAAGCCCTGATCTTGATGTTTGTCCTTGTGACCCTGACTCTGGAGTTGCCCTGGGTTCCATAGGGGTTCTTGATAGTTCTCCATGTGAGCCTAAGGGGCGTTCTGACCTGTGGGGATCTCTTTGGAGCTTCCAAGTGTTCTGGGAGATCTCTGAGGAAACTTGTCCTGGTACCTTGGACTGGTTCAACAGTGGGTTTTGTGTTGGTAAGGACAGTTCCGGTGGGCATTGCAAAGGCTCTGGCGTTTTTGGACAGTCCTTGGAAGGCGGTGGGTATCGCTCAGAGAGTTTCTTGGGGTTGTTTTCTGAAAGTCGTGGTTCTGATGGGTGTCACACTGAGGCTTGTAGTGCTGACGGGCATGGTTCGGTAGGTTCTGGTTTCAATTGGTCTAGTTTTGGTGAGACTGATTCGGGAATTTGGTTTTGTCGGGCTGATCCGACCTTCATGAATTTTCAGTCAGATCAGTTTGCTGGATTTCCCACTTCTGATTTTTTGGTTTGGGTGGTTCAGGAGAAATATGTCAGTTTTTATAGGCGTCCAGAGGCCGCGTTTAAGGGAGGGGGTACTGTTATGATCGCTTCTGCAGCGTTTACTGCTGACTGCAGTGGTATTGCAAACCAAGCAGTTCTAATGTCATTACATGCATTTGCTTGCATAGTTTGGTTTGCACTTAAACTAGTTGCTGATTCCATCTGCAGTCGCTCTGAAGTTAATGACAGTTTAATATGCTTTTGTGTAAACAAACATTGTCTGCTGCAATGGAGGGGCAATCCCTTTCCTGCAGGCTGCATATCATTGTCTGCCTTTTCCTGCTATCAGTCTGTGATTAATTACCATTCACTTGTGTGGGAATCTGCAGGTCTGCTCCCATTGGATGACCTCAGTATAAAGAACTGCTTCCTGCAATGCCTCATGGGCTACCATAGTCTCAGATTCTATCTGTTACTCTGCTCGTGCCCCACCTCGTTCCTGGTCCGTGTGGACTGCGCTGACTCCTGCGAAGGGGTCAGCGAGTCCTCCTAGTTCTGCTCTTGTTCTAGAAGTTGTTACTTGCTTGTCTTGTGTCATATATTGGTTCATCGCCAATATATACGCATTTTGTTATTTTCCTTGAATTCGTGTTACGTTGATACATCAGTGTCGCTGATATATACGTACACGAACTGTTTATATCCTGTGTTCCGTTAGTCAGCGTTCCAGCACGCTGAGCTAGTTATCCTGTTCCTGGTCCTGTTTGCGGATTGCGTTCATCTCTGCGAAGAGATAGCGAATCCTTCTGAGTCCTGTTCCCTGTATTACTCCAGTCTTAGTCAGAGTTCCTGCTTATGTCATATATCGGTTCATTGCCGATATATACATATGTTAGTCAGACGTTACAAATAGTTTCATTGATAGCTGTAATTGTAATACGCTAGGAAATCATACTTATTGTATATTTATCTGTGTTACGTTCATCTATCTTGATCCTGCTATTTCCTGACTATCCTGTCCTGTCTTTGTGAGGCACGCCATTGCTGCAAACGCATTGGCTGCCTCATTCCAGTCTGTTTTATTGTGGACGCTTGCTGTCACTAAGTAGTGGCTAGTTAAGCAAGCGTTCATTCTGTCTACCTGTCCTGATCTCCTCAGTCCTGGTTTATGCGCTCAGCGCTACTTTGCGCTGAGACGTTATTACGAAAGTGTTGTTTGTGGCTGTTCGGATCTGCACCGGCTCTGTGCACCACAATCTCCTATTGGAGTCAGTCCTCTCCTCCACTAAACTGGGGATATCCTGATTCCTTGTGCTAGTGTGTGTACCTCCTTCACGTCAGCTTATGTGTTGCATGCTGACTGTGGAGAATACACCTCCAAGCTTAACAGTGGCTATTCCAGCTCGGGCAATGCTCAAGTGAATTAAATTGCTGGTAAATCCTGAGTGATGTCAGAGGATATGAAGTTTGCACGCTGCAAGCTTTTTTCACCTCAAATTGCATATGGCCCTTTCTCTTTTCATATTTGCTTTGCTCTGCTCAGTGATGTATCAATGGCATGCAGGTAGACATGGGAAAGTTGCTTTTCATGTAATCATTTTTCAGGAGGTTTAAAGCACTTTTTCAATAAGCTGTAAGGGGACCAACAAATATGTTCACTTGCATATTTTTTCATGATATAACCCAGTAAATATGTGGTATTTTGGTGGACTGTTATACTGCACTGACATGATTGTTCTTGAACTGGGGGATAGGGGTTGAGCATTTTTAATGTACAGTACTCGCTATTAGGGCACAACAGCATTTGCATGGTTTTACTTATAATTTTCTATTTTGGTCATAGTTACCACTGATGTAAGCTCTATGCTGCCATTTAACCCCTTTGGAGACCTGGACATGATATTCACGCCCTGACTCACTGTCAGTATTGCAGCAAGGATGTATCACGTCCTTGAAGGCAACACATAGCTAATCATGATCGTGTGCATCCGACAGCTCCATAGGTAGCACTCATTGGTACATGTGTTCCCTGAGCCAATCTGTGCATGCTTTTTGTGAATGATCACTGTTACAGCTAGTAACAGTGATCATTCTCTACTAACCACAATTGGATGGGAAATTAACATCCTCTTTTCTTATATCTATCTATACAGATTCACCGCTGCTGTGTACAGCTGCACACATGTATGGTCCTGTGTGGGCCCTTGTGCATTGAAAAGCATTTTGTGTGCAACAGCCTTAAAGCAATAAAGCAAGCCTGGGGGAAGGGTTACTTACCTCGGTAGACAAAAAAGTCTCTTGATGATCCAGAGGCTTCTCTGATATGCCTCCTCCGCACCATTGCTCGCCGGGACCCTCTTCTTTGTAGCTGGGCTCCCATCTGTGATTGAGCATGGTCGTACTGTGCAGGCATAAGTATAGCCTGTAAACCAAAAAAGAAAAAAGGGTTGTGTGCTCAGACCAGGTATCACCTGACTTATATACTGACTTCTTCATGTCTATTGACTAATTAAAATTGCTTAGCATTTGCAAGTTGCAATGCCAGAATATGCAGGATATAAAACGACCTCACTGCTATATCCTGCAGGAGTTAGTTAAAATACTTTGCATCTCAACATTTCTTGGAGGGCTTGTCTGCAACTCTCTCCCCCTCGCCCTCAATATTTGTGTGTTCGCTCCCAGGACATGCATTTTGCCAGGCCCAGATTTACATCACAGGAGCCTACAGGCACAGATGTCCTGGCAAACTAGGCTTTGTTCTCCATGAACCTACAAACCCCTACTGAGCCGCACTGCAAGTGTGCTGGCTGGTCCAGCTGTCACTTCTCCCTTAGGGCTCATTCACATCTGAAAGTAGCAAAATGGTAGAGCTTAGTGCTACTGTTTTGCACAGGTGATTTTACCCTGATTAGCACAGTAAAATCACTTTACAGTCCTGTGATTCCCGATGATCGCGATCAGTGCTTTTATAAGCACTGTACCGTGATCACTCCAGAATCGCAGCAAACTGCTGCATGCAACACGTTATGCGATTGCCATTAATCGCGAAACACCGGCAATCACAGCAGTGAGATCACTGCCATTAGGTTTTTATTGCACTAGCGCTAGTGCTTGGGCGAGTAGCAGGAATCCCCTGCTAATCGCCCTAGTGAGAACGGTCCCTGACTTCCCTTGCCTGCCTTGTAGCTACAAGGTGGCCTTAGCATTAGATAGCCAGAGGTACTTTGAAATGCAAAGTATTTTGCGTGGGCCAACTCCTGCAGGATACAGCAGTGAGGTAGTTTTAGATCCTGCGTATTCTGGCAAGCAGATGCAATATGCAAAGATGTGAGGCAGCCAGTTTATATGTCAGGTGACGCCTGGTGTGAGCACACACCTCTATTCTTTTTGTAGTTTGCAGTAGGTATAACCTGTGCCTGTACAGTAGCACTAAACTGTGCACGAGTGGCTTTATGCTACTGCGCCTGAGCTGTAGAATACATTTTTATGTGTCTTACATATTCAAAATTATGATCAAACTTATTTCAGGAAAACTACCTTTCAAAATACCTATCTTTGAATTTCCTGGATTTTCCTTTTTCATAATGGCTTTTGTCTGATGTCTAAATTCTTCTGGTGTCCTTCAAAGAAAGTATGGCACTAAAATACTTTGTGCAAAAAATTGGCCTGAAGAAAGCCAAATGCACACTTCAGGGTTAATGGCCTGTGAAATGCCCAGCTAACTATTCAATGAAACATATTTAGTAACATTTTTTCCATGAAAAGTAGTAGAATAGATTTTAGGCCTGAAACCCACTATGAGAGCTTTTCTAAGCGCTTTGTGGTTTGAAAAGCTCTAGCTAATGTAATGCTATGGGTGTGATCCCACTCGAGTGATGTGATTTTATAAAAATCCCCCATAGCACTGCATTAGCAAGAGTTTTTTCAAATCACTAGCACTTAGAAAATGCTGCTAGCGGGTTTGAGCCCTTAGGCCTGGAACCCACTGAAATCCGCAAACGCAACCGCTAGCGTTTTGTCTGAGCGGTTTGCAAGCGGATTCATGCACGTTTTCGGTCGCGTTTTGCAACAGTGTATTTTTTTGCTCAGCGGTTGTGTAGCGTTTTGCGTTTTTATCCTGATTGGTCCTGTGAATTATTTTTAATTTTGTAACAATACAACAACAATTTGAGCACAATAAGAATATAATGCAAAAAATCCATGTTCATGGACCAACAAAGTACTAGAAAGCAAAACAGAAGTCCATATTGAACCAAAATATACAAAGAATCAGCGCAACTCCAAGCAAGATCAATAATAAGCTTTATTTAAGGAATACTAATAAAAGCAATTAAAAAAAACATACAGAGCCCAACACTCTGCGTACAGCAGACGAAACAATGAATTGTGATACAAATCTATAACATGCATCATGGGAAATGTTCACATCATAAATATGTCCAGGGGACCACAGTGGGCTACCTTAAAATATTGTATCCATAATGCATGGCAGCTCGTGGGAAATACCCTATCTAATAGATCCACTTACCCCCAAAAATGCCACCATCTGCTGAGCGAGGCTGGGCTCAAAAAGCTGTCTAACGCGTGTCGGACTTCCGTCCTTCGTCGGAGCTCCGACGAACATTTCCCATGATGCATGTTATAGATTTGTATCACAATTCATTGTTTCGTCTGCTGTACGCAGAGTGTTGGGCTCTGTATGTTTTTTTAATTGCTTTTATTAGTATTCCTTAAATAAAACTTATTATTGATCTTGCTTGGAGTTGCGCTGATTCTTTGTATATTTTGGTTCAATATGGACTTATTTTTAATTTTGTTACAGTGTGCTGAACCGCAAAACGCTAGCAAAACCGCTCAGTTTAGGTTTTGCTGAGCGTTTCTGCTAGCGTTTCAATACTTTACATTGAAGCGCTAACGCTCCCAAAATGCTGCAGGTCCTGAGTTTGCGTTTCTGGGAAACGCAAACGCTCCTGTGGAAGTTGCCCCATCCATTAACATCAGCTGAGCGTTTTGGCAAAACGCTAGCGTATCGCAGCGCTGCCAAAATGCTCAAAAAAACGCTCTTGTGGGTTCCAGCCCTTAGGGTGTTTTAGGGTTGAAGCCTGTGTCATGTAAATTCTTTTTCATAGTAGTTCTGGGTCACTTTGAGCTGCTTGGGAATTCTGTTTTAATGACAAACTGAATCAAAAGTAATGCAATTATTGTTTTCATATACTCTGTACCAAAATAAAACACCAAAGAACCAGAGTGAGGGCCATTGCACACCAAAAACCTCTACCAGATCCGCAAAACGCTAGAAGTTTTTGAAGCAGATTTTCAAAGCGATTCTAGGCATGTTTAGAGAGGTTTCCTAAACATGCCTAGTATTTTTGGGAGCGTTTTTGTGTAGCAGATTTCATATATTGTTACAGTAAAGCTGTTACTGAACAGCTACTGTAACAAAAACGCCTGGAAAACCGCTGTGATCTAGCATTTTTCAGAGTGATTTAAATGTTTCCTATACTTTACATTGAGGCAGAAACGCATCTGAAAACCGCAAAAATGCTGCAGGAGCCACGTTTGCAGTTTGCTAAAAACCTCAAACCGCTGGTGTGCACCAGCCCATTGAGATACATTAGCCAAGCGTTTTCACAGGCGGCAGCAGTTTTGAAAACGCTACCAAAAATGCTTGGTGTGCACCAGCCCTGACAGAATTTAGAATAGAATACATACATTTTTATCTTATTTATCTTATTTTTATAAATATGTGTGTCATAAGGGGTACACTACTGTTATTTTAGCAAACAAGAGCTTGCAATTATTCATTGTGTACAATAAGAAAGCACAAAACAAAAAAATACACCTTTATTTCCAGATAAAATATTGTCGCCATAAATTGCACTGGGAACATAATTTAAATGTTGTGACAACCAAGACAAATAGACAAATAAAATGTGTGGGTTTTATCTCCAGTAGCACTGTTTATTTTAAACTATAATGGATGAAAATGGAGAAATTGTGTATTTTTCATTTTTTCCTTATTCTTCCCTTAAAACAGCATAGAAAATAAAGTAATTTCTTTAAAAAAAATATATCAACCACAAAAAGCGTAATTTGTCCCTACAAAAACAAATAGGTGTGATAAGTAGTGATAAAGTTAATGGTGAATGAATGGGAGCAGGGTTGAAATGAGAAAATTGCTCTGTTCCATTAAGTGAAAACAACCTGCTGTCTGCAGTGATTAAACATTCCTGAAGCGACATTGAAGATTCAATGTTAGTACTTACTCAGTAGTGGGAAGCCTCTGGATAGTCTAGAGCAGGCCTGGGCAAACTATGGCCCTTGGGCCAGATTTGACCGACGGCCGCTATGAAGCTGGCCAGGCGATAGAGGGCAGGATTCCACTCCTATCCCCTTCTCCCTCCCACAGTCCATTAAAAAATATGTGCATCGCACGTATAATAATCAACGTGCCAATTTGTACTCTCGAGCACCAATCTCCATGGCAATGGTGTTGTCATGTAACCTGCCATCAGTACGTACCAGTGTGTCACATGACACTGCCATCGCCATGGATATCGCCACTGGAAAGTGTGATTGGGTGAGTTACCATCCAATTTCTCCCAGTGCATGCATTTTCCAGAATAAGGAGGGACAGGAAGGAAGGAGACAGACACTGTAGCTGTGGGCCACATTCTAGAGAAATGAAGCCTGCAACCAGAAAAGTTTGCCCACACCTGGTTTAGAGGCTTCCCAGATTCTCTCAGAGACCACCGGTACAGCACTGGGACCCTCTAAACCTAGTTGAATATGTTTTTCAAGGCTGCGCTCCTGCTGTGGACAAGTGCATCAAACTGAGCAAATGTGGCTAAGGTTAATGCATGCCCAGTAGAATTAAGTTCTCATGCACGGAGGAAAAAAGCTGTGCAAGAGTGTTTTTTCTCTAATGGGCAGGTCTTACTAGTTGGGACATCCTCATCCTTAGCCAGAAGAAGAAGAAAGTCCTGTGAAGGTGTAGTGGGCTTAAAAAGGAGCCTGGAAACCTCTGGATCATTCAGAGACTTCCAACTACAGGCAGGTATCAATTTTTACTCCCCCACCCCATCACATGTTTGCTTTAAGTGCAAAGTAGCATAAAGGACTTAATTCCCAGGAAATTATATAAAGAAATCCCATTCACTGAAGTGAATATTACATCAGAGATATAATCTCATATCATCCGCACTGCTGACACCTCTAGCTTTGCAGCTGATGCATAGCACTCTACCCACAGACAAACCTTCTGCTCCAGACAAGTCCCTCTACAGGAAGTATGGGCTTTCTCAACCAACATTCCATCAACAAAATGATCAAAGATTTATGGAGAGAGCCTCTATTTTTATAGAGAGTATAGTTAGATTAAATGAGTCTGATGGTGCTTCCTGTTAGAGCAGAGTGTTCTGTACATGCATATAGGCACCCAGTATAACAAGTTAGAACTCTTTATTGAAGAAAAACATGCACAGATATATCATGCACAGCCATCAGGAAATGCAGCTTACTTAGGACAAAGAGAATTCAGAGTAAATACAGGAAATAACAATCCCATAAAAAATGATCACCTTTTACACACAGTGACATCTTGTGGTTGTTTTACTATACTGCAGTTTAAGGTTATATTGTTCTCTAACATTTCCCTGGTGTTGTAAAATTGCCATGTGCTGCCTGTGCCTAATTATAGAATGAAAGTGGAGAAGAAGGAAGCAGTAGCAGTATTAAGGCGCTTGAGTTAGTATAGTTAAAACAGAAATAACATGAGAGCTATGACTATGATGCAACCATTCTGGAAAGGTTTTTACTGTAGAGTAACCTCAGAAGCCTTCAGTTTCACAAAAGGCTAAACAGCTTCCAGATCTCACTGTGGTAGATATAAACACTTCAGATGGCAACACACAATACAAAACAATTATCTAATTTTCCAACAGTTCGATAAAAATAAGCTGTTGTATAGAAAAATTGAAAATCTGTTGTATATGAAAATCTGTTGTATAGAAAAAAAAGCTTTTTTTATTTGTTTTAGATATCTGATCAAATTTTTTTTTCCTAAAATTGTTGATGAGGAGTGGTGGATTTTTCAGATCAATCTTTATGAAAATTGAATGGTGTAAAGTAGATTGAAAAAAATTGCTTTGTGTTCAATCTTCGTATTTGGGGAACATGTGTGGTGCATGTGTCAGATTTTTCAAATGTTACAATCAATCAGAAAAATTGTTCTGAAATTCTTGAAAAAAAATAATATATATATATAAAAATTGTATGGTGTGTGGTCACCTATTGGCCCCTTTTACACTTACCGCGTCACGTCGTGGTGTTCTACCTCGTTGCAGCTTTTCACAATGACCATTAAAGTCTATGAGACATGCCACGCTGTTTGTGGTGCGATAGGATGTGACAGAAGTGCTCCGGGTGCAGAAGTAACACACAAGCTGCAGTGAATTACCCTGCGACTCCCGAGAGTGCAAAAGAAGTAACGTTATTTTTTTTTCTTCAATCGCACCATGTGTATACCGCGTGGTGCGACTTTACCGCTGCGGTGCAACTGTTCTGAATCACACCGCTGCTGCAGAGCAATAGTATAAAAGGAACCTTAAAGGTGTTGAGACTGATCTTACGGTTTCATCTTTTTAATAAAAGACTGTTTGGAACATTGCACAAACTGAGGTTTATTTTGTTCCTTTGCATGCACTGCAGCTGTCCATCTGGTTGTTCTTCAGCTGGACAATGCTTTTATAATTTGCTTGTTTCTTTTCTGTATTGCTGCAACAATCTCCGCTCTCAATCTCCCTTTCCAATGATCAATGGCATGCCACCTGCTCCCTTAAATGGTTGTCTGATTGATGAGGTTGCACTGAGCAGCATCACTGAGCGGCAGGCTGTTGAAAGAGTGGCCATAACAAGAGATGCTCTTGCATAGGGCAGCCTGGGTGGCAATAAAGAACAAAATATTATAGGTGTGTAAACGGAGACCTGACAAATTTATCAGTATCAGTGCATTCTGTACCTTCATTCCCTGTCACCAGTGTCAGCATGTTCTCAGTTCATTTTAGTGGTTGCTGTCCCCATCCTATCAGATAGGTTTATTCACACACAAATGGAGTTATTCTCTTCTTGCACAGACACAGCTTCATTTGTATATCACTGTGGTCAGCCGTGAGCTTTTTGCTCATCACAGATAATTTTAGGTTTTTTTAAGTGTTTGCTGCTCACTGGTAAAATTGGCAGATGCATGATATATATGTGTTCCCTTTGTATAAAGGATAGAAATTCCAATATACCATACACCCAGTGAAGGTTCTTATTGCAAGAAATGTCTGTTTTTGTGTGACATGGCTTAGTGTACAGATCGGTGCAAATATGGAGACATTGGCCTCAATTCATAAAGCATTACCACATGCGGTAATGCTGAAAACAGCAGACTTTCCCGAGCACTTAGCAATGTGTCAATTCATAAAGGCTGTTACCTCATGAAAAGCTACCATTACTGACCAGGGAGATAAATTACCGACTTGGCTGTAGTTACCTCCAACACATGTCAATAAATTGTCAGCAAATGTCTATTCATAAAGCCTTCAACAAGCGGTAAGCCTGACTATAGTTACCGACACCTCTGGTGAGGTCTTAATAAGTTACCGACACCTCTGGTGAGGTGTTAACAATGCAAAGTGCAGGAAGCCGTCATCTGTGCAGAGAGCCGGCCCGTCTGTGTGAGTAATTTGTGCAGGGAAAGTCTGTGTGAGTCATCTGTACAGAGAGCAGTCTGTGTGAGTCTTCTGTGCAGGGCAAAAGAGAGATATTGCCACAATGCTCTACCGCTCAATGGGCTGCGGTAATTTACCGACCTTCAAAGGCAGCTGGGAAAATCTTTATGAATTAGCACACAGACCGGGAAAATACTGAGTGCGGTATTTTCCCTCGCAGATTTTTTTTCTCGCACTGCTTTTTATGGATCGAGGCCATTGTCACGGGTGAATGGGCAGAGCATAATACAAAATACTACTGTATTTTGATCAATAATATCCTCCATTTTAACCTGAGGCTAGGTTCACAGCAATAGGTTGCATAATGCACGTGTTAACTGTAATGGAGCATAGACATTGTGAACTGTAATGGAGCATAGACATAGGCCTCGATTCATAAAGCATTTCCGCATGAGGAAATGCTGAAAACGGCTCACTTTACCGACCACACAGCCAAATCTGTATTCATAAAGGCTTTTTCCGCATGAAAAGCCGACATCCACGAGCAGAGTGATAAATCACCGCCTTGCGCGGTGATTATCACAGCAAAAGTAACAAATGTCAATTCATAAAGATTAGAGGTAGCGGTATGCGGACGGGTATTACCGCTACCTCTGATGTGGCGAGAAGCGTGCGGAATCCGTTGCAGTGAATGGGACAGACCTCCCAAGCAGCTGCAGAGAGAACACCGCACGGAGGGATTCCGCCTGCTTCTCCTGTTTCCGCATGTCTCCCGACAGCCTAACGCCTGCCTACAGCGGAGTATCTCCGCACGCCTGTCACAACTAGCTAAATTTTTATGAATTACCACCCTGAAGGTGGAAATACCGACAGCGGTGTTTCCCCGCTCGACTTTCCCCGCTCGCAGGCACTTTTATGAATCGAGGCCATTGTGAACTGTAATGGAGCATAGACATTGTGAACGGCAATGGAGCATAGACTTTAATACAAAGCCTGCATAAAGTGAGTATATAACACGATCAGTTACAACGTAGTACTGTGAACAGGTCCACAGAATTGCAAGGGCAGTGAGTTGGCATACAGAATTATTGTGCAACACAACTGAGCAATCGCAAAACGCTAGCGATTAGCACTAGCATTTTGCGGCAGCGATATTTTCACATTCATCGCAAATTTTTCACTGTACTTTTCGCGAAGTTTGAGCAATCGTAATTCCAGTTTCTTTAACATTGCAATCGCAATCGTTCAAATATTGTGAAAAATCGCTGCTTACACAGCGATTGCATTTACCGCAAATCGCGAATTGCTGTTGATCGTTGCAGTGAGATCACTGCCATATACTTTTAATTACACTGGCACTTTAGCGATCGCCAGCATTTCAGCGATTAGCAGTAAACAGCTAATCGCCCCAGTGTAAATGGGCCCTTAGTGTTTTTTATCTGTGTCTGTGCTAGAGTTCTGCAAAGATGGAGACCTAATACGTGTAGCAACCTACCAACACTGGTAACGTACTGGGGCGTCCTACAAACATAAGGACACAAAGTCCAACACTTTGATCCCCTTCGGTACCATGCTGCATTGCTTAATATCATTATTACACTGGTGTACATATAATGGGGTGGAGCTACAGCACATGACCTGGCACCAAGACAGGTAACTACATCCTACGCTGTGCCTGCCGCTCTGCATATGAGGAGGAGGTTGCCTAATACAGGGGGCACAACTGGCTAAACTGGGAAGTGGTGCTACCTAAGGCAGGGCACACCCGGCTATACTGGGGAGAGGCGGAGCCCTTAAAATGTAGTGTACCGCCATTGCTAATAAAATATGAACGCAAGTTCCTGCCTGTGGAGTGCCTCCTTCTATACTTATCTGGGGAGGGGTGCTACCTAATACAGGGCACACCCAGCTGTACTGGGGAAGGGTGCTACCTAATACATGGGCACATCTGGCTATACTGGTTAGGGGCCTGCCTAATACAGGGTAAATCTTGGCTATGCTGGGGAGGGTGCTGCAGCAAAAAATGGGCATGGCCATGACATGATGTGGGTGGGGCTAAATATTAGCAAAATACAGGTAGTCCCCAGTTAACATATGAGATAGGGTACAGGTGGTGCCCTCAGTATAGGTAGCGAGCTATAGATGTTGCAGTATAAGTAGCCAGGTACATGTGGTGCCCTCATTATAGGTAGTGAGCTATAGGTGCAGTATAGGTAGCCAGATACAGGTGGTGCCCTCAGTATAGGTAGTGAGCTATAGGTGTTGTAGTATAGGTAGCCAGGTACATGTGGTGCCCTCAGTATAGGTAGCGAGCTATAGGTGTTGCAGTATAGGTAGCCAGGTACATGTGGTGCTCTCAGTATAGGTAGTGAGCTATAGGTGCAGTATAGGTAGCCAGGTACATGTGGTGCTCTCAGTATAGGTAGCAAGCTATACGTGTTTCAGTATAGGTAGCCAGGTACATGTAGTGCCCTCAGTATAGGTAGTGAGCTATAGGTGTTGTAGTATAGGTAGCCAGGTACATGTGGTGCCCTCAGTATAGGTAGCGAGCTATAGGTGTTGCAGTATAGGTAGCCAGGTACATGTGGTGCCCTCAGTATAGGTAGTGAGCTATAGGTGCAGTATAGGTTGCCAGGTACAGGAGGGGCCCTTGGTATAGGTAGCAAGCTATAGGTGTTGCAGTATAGGTAGCCAGATATATGTGGTGCTCTCAGTGTAGGTAGAGAGCTACAGGTGCTGCAGTATATAGGTTGCCAAGTGGCGCCCCAGTATATGTAAGAGTGACTTACATAATCCCGTTCCAACGTGGACTCCTCTCGCTGGGCTCTCCTGCTCTCCCCGTGCTCTTCTCCTCTTGCCGTATCCTATGGCAATGGTTACCTCCGGCGGCACCTCTGATGTCATGAGAGGTGCTGCCGGGTAACCGTGGAGATAGGATGCATTCCCCAGCGGTGGCGATAGGAGAGGGCCCGTAAACAAGAGACGAGCGCATTGGGAGGAGTCCGCACAGGAACGGGGTTACGTGAGTAACTGGGGACTCCCGGGCCCGCACAGGGCAGGTCAGCGGGCGGCCGCCAGCAGCAGAGTGAGGACCCCCCTTACAGTAAGGCCCCAAGCAGGGGAGTCCCTAATACAGGGGCACATCTGCTATACTGGGTGGGGGCTGCCTAATACAAGGGGCACATCTGGCTATACTGGGCAGGGTGCTACCTAATACAGGGGCACATCTGCTATACTGGATGGGGGGCTACCTAATACAGGGGACACATCTGTCTTTACTGGTGAGGGGGCTACCTAATACCATCTTCTATCCATCCTGCAGCTCCCTTCAGCTTTCTGCTGTCCATGCACAGCTCCTGGCATGTCAACTGACCCAATGCAGGTCAGGTGACACTCCAGGAGCAGCACAGAGGACTCTAGAAACCTGCTAGGAGCTGCGAGAAGGGTAGAAGATGGCGCCTGGAGGCTCAGCATTTTCTGCTTTTTGGCAAGCACATGATACTAGGGACATTTCTGTATGGATATATAGTTGTCATTTTTAAATCAGTAATCAGCCTGTAATAGCAGCAGAGTAAGGGCCAGTGCACACCAAAAAGCGCTGGCGTCATTGCAAACGCTCAGCGCTTTTTGAAGTGATTTTTCAAGGTGGTTCTAGGCATGTGCCTAGCAATTTTCTATTAATACCTAGTGATTTTTGGAGCGTTTTTGTTTACCTTTTTTTTTTCTAGACAAAGTACAACTGCTAGTGTACTGGTTATGTCACAAAAACGCTTGGAAAATCGCTCTGATCTAGCGCTTTTCCACTTTCCTACACTTAACATTGAGGCTGAATCACCTCAGAAATCAGCAGAAATGCTGTAGGATCCGTGTTTGGGGAAAAATCACATTGCTCTAGTGTGATCCAAGCGCTTTTTAATGCGCTAGTGTTTTTAAAAGCACTCTTGGTGTGCACCAGCCCTTAGTGTTGGAGGCGTGGTAAAGGGTAACTTGCCTGGGGCACCAAATAGGCCAGAAACGACCCCTAGAATAAAAATTACCTGGATGTCAGGTTAGAAATAACTATAGAAAAGCTTAGTGGATATACCCAGGGCCGGGCCAAGGCATAGGCTGGAGAGGCTCCAGCCTCAGGGCGCAGTGTAGGAGGGGACACAGAATTCATTCAGCTGTCATTCCTAATTGTGTCTGAAGCAGAAAGGAATAATAAAAGGGGATACATGGCAGTGACTGCAAGCCAGATAACTAGAGATTAAGGTGTTGGGGAGGTTGTGGGCCCTGTGGCGCCTCTTAGTCTAATAGCAATCTGTGTGTGATGACTGGGGTGGTAGGGATGGAGGGGTGCACTTTGGTGTCTCAGCCTTGTGTGCTGGAGGACCTTGTCCCGGCTCTGGATATACCTGTAAGCAATATGAGACTTTACTGCTCTTAGTGCATAACATTGAGTCATTTAGGTGTATTAATGTACTTTTTGTTTTCACCTCAAGTGTAATTTAAAGAAGCGTTCATTGAAGCTGTTTCCACGCTCCAATTTCCCTAGAACCTGCTTTGCTACATATTACAGCAGCAATAGTGGCATACAAAAGTAAGTAGTCCATTGTCTCCTGATAAAATGGGCCCTGTTGGGGACTAATCTACTTGTAAATCCTCTGCAGTGTGTGCAGATCAATACACTCACTGCCTGCATACTCGATCGAACGCCTCTCGGCTATATTTGCACCGAGCTCTACTAGTATCACTACCACAGCATGTTGAATTAGCCTCAGTGACTGGGGCGGGGCGGGAAGACAAAGAGGCGGGGCCTGCCTGTCACTACAATTCCTGCATTGATCCGATTCCGAGAGGGGCGTGCAAGTGAGTGACGTTCTGTCGCGGGCAGGTGCGACGCGGACGCGCGCATCAACTGGAAGGGATAAGTGAACCAAAATTCCATGTCAGACAGTTACAGTGTATCTGGCACCAACTGGTTAATAAACATGCTGTATAGTGATAAAGCCAGAGCATTACGGCCAATAACAGAGAAGCCCAGCAAACTACCGCACTTCAGCGCTGGCAGCAGCAGGGCGCGCACTAGCTCGCAGTTGTAGTGGTGAAGGGGGAGGAGGCGACAGACGCGTCTGGAGCTCCTGTGTCTGACTATTCCCCGCCCCTTCTGTCTGTTGTCCCCTCACCCGCCCCCCATGGTCTGCTCGTCACGTCCGGTAGCCGGAGGAGGAGGCCAACAGTACCAGCACCCGGGGGAGCCGTCAGACACAAAGAGGCCGCTGTGTGACCGAGGCCTGGGGCCAGGTGAGGGGAGACGCGCCTGGGTGCCCAAGTGACAGAATTTGCCTCCCCCCTCCGTGCGTTTACATCCCGTGTTGTGTCACAACACACATATGTACATGTATGTAAAGCATGCTTTTCTGTCTATCTCCTGTGCAGCCCATCATACTCCCCGACGTGAATATCTGTGCGATCCTTATCGCCTACTAGCTTGGGCAGACAACACTGGCAAATCAGGTCACCCTCCGATCTCGTATTCTCCCTAGGATGCTGGCATGTGTATCACGTGGGGTGAATTGTAGTAAATTCTTGTCATCTTTGTACACTTTGGTCACAGTGTATGTTTACAGAACGGCCAACAGTCAATGCATATATAGCAGATATTGGTTCTGGTAAGGTGGTTCTTGTTGATACTTGGAAGATATAGTGATACTACATGTTTTGCTTTCATTTGAGTTTTGACTAGCTGTCACTAAAGTAATGTGTTGTTGTAGTTGAATATCTGTATACTTGTTTGTTTCATTTCTACTTGGGAAATATCTATTTATTTGCTAGCAATGTTCACTCTTGAATATAGGACAAGGGCTGCAATCTATAGGAAACATGTCATCTAAGTTTTCGAATCTGATGAAAAGTGAAATATGGCAACTTTTAGACGTTTTTTTTCTAATTCAGCTTTCCTGTTATTTTCTGTCAACTGGAATTAGAGAAGGCTGAAATGGATCTTTGCAAAAACTTAGCAGATTCATGAGTAGATGATTAATTCTACTTTCAAGAGAACCCGAGGTGTGTTTAAAGAATGTTATCTGCATACAGAGGCTGGATCTGCCTATACAGCCCAGCCTCTGTTGCTATCCCAAACCCCACTAAGGTCCCCCTGCACTCTGCAATCCCTCATAAATCACAGCCGTGCTGTGCGGGCTGTTTACATCTGTAGTGTCAGTCTCAGCGGCTCCCCCGCCTCCTGCATAGCTCCGGTCCCTGCCCCCGTCCCTTCCCTCCAATTAACAGGGAGGGAAGGGATGCAGGCGGGGACTGGAGTTCTGCAGTAGGCGGGGAGAGCAGCAGACTGACACTATAGAGATAAACACAGCCAGCTCTGACAAGCTGTTTGTCAGCAGCATGGCTGTGATTTATGAGGGATTACAGAGTGCAGGGGGACCTTAGGGGGGTTTGGGATAGCAACAGAGGCTGGGCTGTATAGGCAGATCCAGCCTCTGTATGCAGATAATATTCTTCAAACCCACCTCGGGTTCTCTTTCACACTGATGCACTGTGTAGAATGATACAATCGCAAAGCAAATGTAATTATATTGCAATAGTACATACATACAATGTTCAACGCTGGGTCCCCGGTTCAAATCCCGGCCAGGTCAACATCTGCAAAAAGCTTGTATGTTCTCCCTGTGTCTCCATGGGTTTCCTTCGGGCACTCGGGTTTCCTCACACATGCCAAAAAACATACAGATTAGTTAATTGCCTTACCCCTAAATTGGCCCTAGACTACAATACACACACTGCATGATACATACATACATAGACCTATCACTATGGTAGGGATTAGATTGTGCGCCCTTCTGAGGGACAGTTAAGTGAAAAGACAATACAGGCAATACTGTGCAGCACTACGTAAGATGTCGGCACTATATAAATACTAAATAATAATACATATCAGCGCATTAGCAGTGCATTAGAATCCATCAGAATGACGCAAGGCATGCTATGTGGTACAGGATAACATGCATGTTTACAAGTTGCAGTGATGCATATTTGCAGTGTTCTCTCCAGGCTCTTTTAGCCGGGGGTTCCACCTGGTTAATTTTGGTGAGCATCCGGCTGTCATCGGCTCACCTCCTTGTCCTCCTCTAATGCTGTAAGTAAAGTTGCACTGGCCCTGCATTCCCCTGTCAGTCCTCACCTAGCTACTTTTTCATGCCACCCAGCTGAAAAACATTTCTGGGGAGAGCACTGTATTAGCATGCACTCACGTACTGAATGCGTCTCACAGCATGCACAACACCCAATAGGGCTTTTCCCCTTCACTGTTTTAATAGGATGTGCATGCTAATGCCCCAATGTGTAACTACGCTAATAAATAAGTGCCTCACTAAGCAGTCATTTGATCCCGAATCTTATTTAGCAGTTTATAAGGATCTGGTTCAACCCCAGTAATTGAAGATTATAAAAAAGCCAATTTTTAAGATAACATATGTCTACTTGTATAGGTTATTTCAAAAAAACATACATTGCCTTTGAATGAACTATTTGGGCCTGGTTCACAAAGCGGTGATAACTCAGTTATCATGCCTAAAAGACTTTAGGCGTGATAACCTTTGCACCGCTGAGTTAGCACCGCTTTGTGCTCTTTATCGTGCGCAAGTCTCATTTTATCACGCCTAAACTGAGTTTAGGCGTGATAAAGGGCTTTTCACAGGCGTGCAAACACTTTGTACCGCTTTGTGAATCAGGCCCTTTATGTGTAACACTCAGTAGCGTAGCTTAGGAGCTCTGGGCTCCATTGCAAGTTTTACATTGCGCCCCCTTATGCGCTGTGTACATAAACGTTGATATGGAACCCCGAAACCTACCAAGGACACCCATGGTGTCAGAGGGCTCTATTCACAATGCATTACCACATTCGGTAATACTGAAAACAGCTGATTTCACCAATCACCTTCCCAAGTTACAATTCACTAAACCTATCACAGAAAATCACAGTTCCTGACTAGTGAGGTAAATTACCGACTTGTGTGGTAATTGCCTTGGGAAATGTCAATTCACAAAGATTTCCGCATGGCATTTACTGGCTAAAAGTGTTCGGTAATTTTCTCCAGCTCACAGCAGCCGATAACTGGCTCTCCCCATGCTGTCTCTGTAAGGTAGATTTGACAGACAGCCTTTGGGGAGAGCCAGGCAGCCAATAGGGAGAGCCACAAAGCCTGCTTCTCACTGTGATTGGATGAGACAGGGATGCTGGTGGGTCTTACACTGTATCAATGCAGAAGGGCTGACAATTTTGCAAGCATCCCTGCATCCCTTAGATGTGCATACTGTATTTGTATTTTAGCACACAGAAGAGCTCCCCCTGGTGGCTGCAGCACATCTAAAGGGATGACAGTATGCACAGGACAGAAAGCCTCTGAGTCTCACACAGAGCTGCCTGCCTGCTGCCCTGCTAGAAGGCTGGTAAGTGACACTGACCAGGGCTTAGTGAATTGAGGCATGTTTGTTCAGTAAATTACCAAACTTCTGCCTCAAGGGGGAAAACTTTAGTGAATTTGGAAAAAAAAAAAGTGTAAAATACTGCATGAGGTATTTTACTGTCCAAAATGCTTTTACCGAACTGCTTATTGTGAATAGAGCCCAGAGAGGTGTAAGCAGAGAAGAACAGTGTATTAATGGTTGAAACTAATCAAAACACATATAGGGGTAATTATTACTAGTTTAGCACCAATAAAGATCTAATAAAGCGGTTGAAGGAGGGCCACTACTGGCCCCTCTGGTCTGCTATTGCTATGCCATTGGTAACACTGTATTGTATGTGTTGGAATTGTTACATTGTAACACTGCATCCCCTATTGCTACACCACTGTAAAGGTGGCCACACACCATACAATTTTTTAAATATCTGTTCAATTTAAGAATTGCAATCAATTTTTCTGACGGATTGTAACATTTAAAAAATATGACCAATGTACCACACACGTAGGTTCAATTTTTTACCCAGTTATGACAAAAATGATTGGAAACTCTGACAAAATTGCTAGGGTGTGTATATTAATAAATTGACACTCTAACACACACCATACAATCTTTAGAAAGATTGAACAAAAATATCTGGCATTCCGGATCGATAAAAATCGAAGAAAACGGGAAATCCGATCGGATTTTTCACTCGAATGAAAAAAAAGCTTTCACTTTTTTTGGGAGATCCGATCGTTTTTATCGAATTGCCGTAAAATCGGATCATTTTATTGTATCGTGTGTGGCCACCTTTACACTGTATTATATGTGTTGGAATAGTAACATTGTTGGCAACTGCTTGCTAAGAATGCTTCTTTGTTGAAAATAGTATAGAATTTTCTTGTTCTGAATCTGACAAGGTCATGACACTTTTTTTTTTTTTTTACTGTATACAAAAGTAGAAAAAATGTTGACTGTCCACTTTAATACCTGATAGGGGCTGGGCCCCACTAGCAGCTATGTTTGTGATTTGGAAATCACTTGGGATTTCTGAATTGTGAAGTACTGTGATTTTCATCATGATTTCTGGAGCTACTAAGGAACACCCCCATAGGGTTCCACTATTGCAGTGCTATTCCTGCGATTGGGAAGTACTGTTGTTGGGCCCCAGGCCTGAGGCACTTCCTTGGGTGAGCCATTTGTAGTATTCAGATTACATCATAAATATACAGTATGTAGTAAATACTGTAAAAGTATACATGATCTACTTTTCTTCCAAAACTTTGATTTTTGTTAAAGCAGATCTAGCAAAAGCCTGGGATGAGAAGTATGGGATTTATAATGGGGCCAATCAGAATTATCATTATTGTTTAGTATTTATATAGTGCCGACATCTTCTGCAGCACTGTACAAAGTATATTGTCTTGTCACTTAACTGTCTTCAGAGGGGCTCACAATCTAATCACTACCATAATCATATGTCTATGTATGTATTTTGTAGTGTATGTATGTATCATAGTCTAGGGCCAATTTTTAGGGGGAGCCAATTCACTTATCTGTATGTTTTTGGAATGTGGGAGGAAACCGGAGTGCCCGGAGGAAATCCACACAGACACGGGGAGAACATACAAACTCCTTGCAGATGTTGCCCTGGCTGGGATTCAAACCAGGGATCCAGCTAACCACTAGAGTGCTATCCACTATGCCACCGTGCTGCCCATGGCCCAGTTGGGAAGTCTGTTATTTCATTGGCCACAATTCAAGCTGCATGCAAGATGGGAGTGTCTGATGGAGATGGGAGTAATGAGAATCTCTAGAGGGCAGAAAACCATATTTGCATATACATTTGCATGCAAGCTGGAATTATGTGCATCTCCTTGAGGATCTCCACTATCCTACCTGGTACCCTGATTGCTGGCAGGTCCATCAATGTTCTTCCCTCCACTTAGCATTAATGTGGTCATAAACATATGGATTTATGGCAGACCAGGTAATCTCTTCTTGATGTCAGCAGTGTTCCCTCCAGCCCATTTTGTCAGTTACTTCACCCAGCTGTCACAATGCAGCTTCCAGTCTGTCAGCAGTCTGAGATGGTCTGCTAAGCTGTGACCACACTACAGGGGGCTCATTACAGCTAGAACACACTGATGACTAGCCTGAGAGATTTGGGGGTGCTGGCAATGTGTTGCAACATTGGAAGCTTGAAGCATACTTTGAGTATAGCTAGCAAAGTGTGGAGAGCACATGAGAGATTAACTGCACGAATGGTGGCTCTGGAACTTTGCCTCAAACATATAGCATATGGCACTCTCCACTTGGCCACACCTACTACTATGACCATTAAATTACTGCATTCCCCCATGCAACTAAATACATTTCATCTATCCTTTACTTTGTCTATCACGTTGTTACACTGGAAGCTAGAATTCTGATCTAATATTGATTTCACCACTAGCTTCATACTGCTTGATGCAGTACAAAGCTGCCTTGCTGCCGATAGTGCTCCACTTCATGTGCATGTGGCACCTGCTGGTTGAGAGCAGGAGTGTTTCTGATCCATGTTCAGTTGAAAATTCATTGAATGCACTAGGTTATTTGATTAGATTGGATGGAATCATTGAATCTATGGTCTACTTATGTAAAGGTTTCTATCAGTGTATAGCCAGCTGTGAATGGAGAGTTGTCTAGATTTAGAGGCTTCAGTATAATTTCTGTAGCCATTGGTTGACACCAGCATAGCACAGGGACATAAAGGGATCTTCAAGCATTCATACTGGCGTGGAACAAGTGTGTGCACCCTGTGCTCCACCCTGATAGCTCATTTTTGTATAGATGTTTAATTATGATTGGCCAATCACCGACCAATTTTACCTCCTCCATATATTATGAGGGTCAACAGATAGGGACTACAATGAGCAGATTGTCAGTAAAGCCTCATACTATATAGAGGTGGTAAAATTGGCCAACCATAACTGAAAGTGTGTACCAGGCTTTAGTGCTTGAGTTGGTATTGATACTCTATCTCCTCTGTCAGGACCACAGGCGAAAGTTGTGCATCTCTATGCTGTGTATCTCAATGCTCTGCTTTACACATAAATGTCACATACTGCTTGACTTTTTTTTTTTTGGAGTAGCCGAGGATTGTTACTTTCGCGCTTAAATAGAAAAAAAAAAGAAAAAGTAAATTGTGTTAATTTGTTTCCTTTTGGCACCATTGCTTTTATATTGGTGAATGGGAGTACTGGGGTTTATTCTTATATGTACGGTATGTGTAGTGCTTGGCTTTAAGTCCTGCTTTTTGTGCACTGCAGTGCTTCTGTTATCACTAGTTCCTGTACAAGTTGATGTAGCATCAGGTTTGCATTCCTTTTCATATTCGTCTATAACTGCTTTTTGGTAGTGGGTTTGTGAATCTGCTCACTATTAGATAATTTGGCTTATGAATTTCCCTTTGTAGAAAGCTTTAAACATAGCTACTGATCAATAATGTACATATATTGCATTATTGATTCCGAGCCTACAAGGAGGCATAAGAGGATAGCAGAGACTCCCCCACCCCCATTTCTAACATACCGTAATTTCTCCTTATCCCAGTTCCTACCTACAATGTGTTCCCTAGGAGCTCAGCAATCTATTTTAGGTTTCAGATACTGAGCCCTGGAAGTCTAATAAGTTAAGTATGCATATATTAGTGATCCAGTATTGAATGAATGACTGCTGTCAATGTGTTTGATCTCTCTAACGTGTGTGTACGTGGAAGTGCGTTCCTGCTTCTGACTGGTATGAGAATGGCTGGTATAGCGCTCATCTAAATAATTGATGTGTTGGAAGATCCATTTTTTTCTTCTGGATAATAATTTACAGTAAAATCCATTTGTAGTAAACTTCAAGAGACTTGGCCAAGTAGTTAAGCACATCAGATGTTTACTACCGTATATCAGAATTCAGCATACCTTGTATATCTATACAGGTGCATGGCCGGAACCAAGCGGCTGAGTTTACTGTAGCCAGAGGTTTACTATGAGATTGTACTGTAGTAGCAACAATTTTTAAATTTAGTCGCAACAAGTTACAGATTCTCATATTGAGTTCTAAAGCACATTTTTTCTATTGCTCATAGCAACCCATACATATGAAGGATTGCCGATATAATAATACTGTATTTCACTGCGGATAGGCAGACTTTTTGACACCCACATTTTGTGTGTAAAGTGGGGGTTGGCCTCTCCATGAGGGATATACAGTGGTTTGCAAAAGTATTCGGCCCCTTTGAAGGTTTCCACATTTTGTCATATTACTGCCACAAACATGAATCAATTTTATTGAAATTCCACGTGAAAGACCAGTACAAAGTGGTGTACACGTGAGAAGTGCAACGAAAAACATACATGATTCCAAACATTAAAAAAAAAAAATTACTGCAAAGTGGTGTGTGCGTAATTATTCAGCCCCCTGACTCAATACTTTGTAGAACCACCTTTTGCTGCAATTACAGCTTCCAGTCTTTTAGGGTGTTTCTCAGCTTTGCACATCTAGAGATTGAAATCCTTGCCCATTCTTCTTTGCAAAACAGCTCCAGCTCAGTCAGATTAGATGGACAGCGTTTGTGAACAGCAGTTTTCAGATCTTGCCACAGATTCACGATTGGATTTAGATCTGAATTTTGACTGGGCAATTCTAACACATGGATATGTTTTGTTTTAAACCATTCCATTGTTGCCCTGGCTTTATGTTTAGGGTCATTTTCCTGCTGGAAGGTGAACATCCACCCCAGTCTCAAGTCTTTTGCAGTCTCCAAGAGGTTTTCTTCCAAGTTTGCCCTGTATTTGGCTCCATCCATCTTCCCATCAACTCTGACCAGCTTCCCTGTCCCTGCTGAAGAGATGCACCCCCCTGAGCATGATGCTGCCACCACCATATTTGACAGTGGGGATGGTGTATTCAGAGTGATGTGCAGTGTTAGTTTTCCGACCACACATAGCGTTTTGCATTTTGGCCAAAAAGTTCCATTTTGGTCTCATCTGACCAGCGCACCTTATTCCACATGTTTGCAATTTGCAACAAGCCATGTGGGGAACACAGCAAATGGGACTTCTTATGCTTTTCTGTTAACAATGGCTTTCTTCGTGCCACTCTTCCATAAAGGCCAACTGTGTGCAGTGCACGACTAATAGTTGTCCTATGGACAGATTTCCCCACCTGAGCTGTAGATCTCTGCAGCTCGTCCAGAGTCACCATGGGCCTCTTGACTGCATTTCTGATCAGCGCTCTCCTTGTTCGGCCTGTGAGTTTAGGTGGACAGCCTTGTCTTGGTAGGTTTAAAGTTGTGCCATACTCCTTCCATTTCTGAATGATCGCTTGAACAGTGCTCCGTGGGATGTTTAAGGCTTTGGAAATCTTTTTGTAGCCTAAGCCTGCTTTTACATTTCTCAATAACTTTATCCCTGTCTGGTGTGTTCTTTGGAGTTCATGGTGTTATTGCTCCCAATACTCTTAGTCCACCTCTGAGGCCGTCACAGAGCAGCTGTATTTGTACTGACATTAGATTGCACAAAGGCAGTGTTCTCCCCAGGCTCTTTTAGCCGGGTGCTCCACCCGGCTAGATTTTGTAACCACCCGGCTGTCATCGGCTCACCTCCTCACCTATTCCTATGCTGTAAGCACAGTTGCCCTGCATTTTCAACTCGCCCCACCCGGCTACTTTTTCATGCCACCCGGCTACTATTTCATGCCACCCGGCTGGAAAAAAATTCTGGGGAGAACACTGCAAAGGTGTACTCTAGTTAGTCATTAGCACTCATCAGGCAATGTCTATGTGCAACTGACTGCACTCAGACCAAAGGGGGCTGAATAATTACGCACATCCCACTTTGCAGTTATTTATTTGTAAAAAAAAAATGTCTGGAATCATGTATGATTTTCGTTCCACTTCTCACGTGTACACCACTTTGTATTGGTCTTTCACGTGGAATTTCAATAGAATTGATTCATGTTTGTGGCAGTAATATGACAAAATGTGGAAAACTTCAAGAGGGCCGAATACTTTTGCAAACCACTGTACCGCGGGTGATTTGTGCAGAGGCCCCCATATACAGAGTATGCTGTGGAACATGCTTTGGCAGGTATAGGTACTTGTCCTCATTTTGGTTTGCATTCTCTAGTGCAGTGTTTCCCAACCGCTGTGTGCCGCGGGATGTTGCCTGGTGTGCCGTGCGGGGATCCCCAACCTGTGGTCTGCGGGACGCAGGACTGTCCTCCCGCCCGTCCCCGCGGCTGCCGCTTTTATTACCTTAGCAGTGGCCGCTATCCCCTCTCCAGCGCATGTATTTATTCAAGCAGTGTATCTCCCGGCTGCTCTGTGTGTGATGCGCAGGAAGCAGGGCTCGGTTACCATAGTAACGGCGATGCATATCGCCGTTACAGGAAGCCGCTGCCCTGCTTCCTGCGCATCACACACAGCAGCCGGGAGATATGCTGCTTGAATAAATACACGCGTCGGAGAGGGGAGAGCGGCCGCTGTTAAGGTAATAACAGCGGCGGGGACGGGCGGGGGGCACCACCTACCCATACTGGCTATCCTGGGGCACTATACTAGCTATCTTGGGGCACTATACTGGGGCGCTATACTGAGGCACTATTCTGGCTATACTGGGGCACTATACTGGCTATCCTGGGGCACTATACTGGCTATCCTGGGGCACTATACTGGCTATCCTGGGGCACTATACTGGCTATCCTGGGGCACTATACTGGCTATCCTGGGGCACTATACTGGCTATCCTGGGGCACTATACTGGCTATCCTGGGGCACTATACTGGCTATCCTGGGGCACTATACTGGCTATCCTGGGGCACTATACTGGGGCACTAAACTGGCTATACTGGGGCACTAAACTGGCTATACTGGGGCACTAAACTGGCTATACTGGGGCACTATACTGGCTATACTGGGGCACTATACTGGCTATACTGGGGCGCTATACTGGGGCACTATACTGGCTATACTGGGGCACTATACTGGCTATACTGGGGCACTATACTGGCTATACTGGGGCACTATACTGGCTATACTGGGGCACTATACTGGCTATACTGGGGCACTATACTGGCTATACTGGGGCACTATACTAGGGCTGCACGGTTTTTCGGTTCAAAACCGAAACCGCGGTTCGAGGCAAGACGATCTGCTGATCGTCAGTGCCTTCGGTTTTTCGGTCCGCTGTCTAACTTGCTTCTGGCCCCGCTGTGCGCTGATTGGCCATAAGCAGTGAATATGCATAAGTGTTAATGAGCGGGCGGGGGGGGCGGATCCACTCAAGCGAGCGGCAGGCACATGCAGCATTACTAATCACTGGCTAGCGATGGAATGACGGCAGCGGTAGGCGGAGCTGTATGCTCTGTACAGCTCCGCCTACCGCTGCCATCATTCCATCGCTAGCCAGTGATTAGTAATGCTGTATGTGCCCGGCCGCTCTCTCGAGTGGATCCGCCCCCCGCTCATTAACACTTATGCATATTCACTGCTTCTGGCCAATCCGCGCACAGCGGGGCCAGAAGCAGTGATCCTCAACACTAGCGGCTTAACTAACAACATTAAGCTCGACTGAGATTTTCAGCTTGTGCTGCAAGGAGGGCACGTCTGAGTCAAGCGCAGATAGTACCAGACTGGTACTAGCGCTTGACTCAGACGTGCCCTCCTTGCAGCACAAGCTGAAAATCTCAGTCGAGCTTAATGTTGTTAGTTAAGCCGCTAGTGTTGAGGATCACTGCTTCTGGCCCCGCTGTGCGCGGATTGGCCATAAGCAGTGAATATGCATAAGTGTTAATGAGCGGGCGGGGGGGGCGGATCCACTCAAGCGAGCGGCAGGCACATGCAGCATTACTAATCACTGGCTAGCGATGGAATGACGGCAGCGGTAGGCGGAGCTGTATGCTCTGTACAGCTCCGCCTACCGCTGCCGTCATTCCATCGCTAGCCAGTGATTAGTAATGCTGCATGTGCCCGCCGCTCGCTCGAGTGGATCCGCCCCCCCCGCCCGCTCATTAACACTTATGCATATTCACTGCTTCTGGCCAATCAGCGCACCAGCGGGGCCAGAAGCAAGTTACAGACAGCGGACCGGGCATTGCAGACCGTGAACAACCCCCCCCCCCTCAAGTGCAAAAAGCAGGATTTGAAAAAAATCGGGGGAAAATCGAAATTGCGATTTCTGAGAGAAAAATCGCAATTTCGATTTTCCCCTAAAATCGTGCAGCCCTACTATACTAGCTATACTGGGGCACTATACTAGCTATACTGGGGCACTATACTAGCTATACTGGGGCACTATACTAGCTATACTGGGGCACTATACTAGCTATACTGGGGCACTATACTAGCTATACTGGGGCACTATACTAGCTATACTGGGGCACTATACTAGCTATACTGGGGCACTATACTGGCCATACTGGGGCACTATACTGGCTATACTGGGGCACTATACTGGCTATACTGGGGCACTATACTAGCTATACTGAGGCAACTAAACTCCCTATACCAGGGCAACTATGCTAGCTATGCAGCCGCACCCCAGCCCCCTCCCCCCCCCCCCATAGCCTGCTGCGCACGGCACTGTCCACTAGGTCGCGCAAACACCCGCCCCCCCCTTCCCCGACCCCGTTCCCCCCCGCCCCCCCCCCCCCCCAGCGCCCGCCTTTCCCCGGAGAAAAATTTGGTCAGAAAGTGTTTCCTGGGTCGGAAAAGGTTGGGAACCACTGCTCTAGTGTACCTGGCAGCTTTCCGAGCTGGCCACTAGTCTTATTACAGTAAGCCTGGAGCTCTAGTGACCAGTTCAGAAGCTGCACGGGACACTAGAGGATGCAAGCCGGAGTGGGGACAAGTAGCAATACATTCTAAAGCATGCTCGGCAGGGCACTTTGCACTCGCTGGAATGCTTAGCCATGCGTATATACGGTATTTCACGCTTTGTTTTCTTTGCAATCATCTAGTGATTAACTGAGCGCGCCCAGCCGGGCTGCAGCTCTCCTAAGCTGCTCCAGATTTGTCTCAGATTTTTACACCTTTAAACCTATTTGTGCTGAAACTGGACCCAAAATACAGAGGAATCCCACCCACCGCGATTAAGGCTACAACTACAACCAACCAGAACAATCGGATTACTTTGGATGGCAGAGATTTAAACTGGATTGAAATCCTCCATGAAGCCTACCATTCCTTAACACACCAAGCCTTCTAACAGCTGACCTGAAACAAGACCTTCAACCTCTCTGTGATTGCCCTCGCTCCACCCTGTGAGTAAAGGTAGCCATACACTGCTCCATTTGCCATCAGCGACCAACAGATAGATGCCTCTCTGATCGAATCTGATCAGAGAGGGATCGTATGGCTACCTTTACTGCAAACAGATTTCAGCATGAAACCGTTAACAATCTGTGGTGGTGGTGGTGGTGCTGCCGCCGCTCCCCCCCCACCGCATACACTACCTGCTCCGCCGGCGCGACTCCCCAGGTCTCCACTGTCTTCTCCGTTCTGGTCTGGTCTCCGGGTCCGGCATGCTTCACTTCTTCTTGTCAGGGGGAAGTTTAAACAGTAGAGCGCCCTCTACTGTTTTAACTTCCGGGACAGGACGAAGTGAAGCATGCCGGAGACCAGACCAGAGCGGAGAAGACAGCGGAGACCTGGGGAGTTGCGCCGGCGGAGCAGGTAATGTATTGCAGCTGTATTGCGTCGGTCGTCGGGCACTCAAACACCGCTAGCGACGTGCTCCCTACCCGCAGGCGATCGACGGTAATTTCCCGCACGGAGCAATCAACGGGATCGAAATTTAGCGTGTAATGTGAACGATGTGACAGCAGATTCGATCCCAGTGATCGAATCTGCTGTCGATCGGCGGGGAATCGGCCTAGTGTATGGCCAGCTTAATCCTTTATCCATTATCTAAGGCATATGCACCAAGTGACTATTTTCTACATTTATTTTATCACTTATCATCTAACTGTAAAACAAGGAACTTTATAAATCTATGATCCAACTCTGTGTGGGAAGAATGCATTTTGCACAGATCCCCTTTGATCTCAGCATGATTCCAGAAGTAAAAGCTATCTAACCAAGTCTATTGTCTCTAATGTCAACATACAAATACTCCTCAAAGGATCTTCTCTCTGCCTGCCCTCCCAAGAAACAATTACATATTAACACCTCACTAGCTCTCCTCTTAAAATCCTTTGGGATACTCAGGAAAAGCAGAAGGGGGCGGAGAGGCAGTGGGTCCAAAAACAAACACCAGGGAAGCAACACCAGGCAAAGGGTAACAAGTTTGACAGTGAAGTCTAAAAAACATAGCTGTCCCTAGGAAAGCTCCATCACAGCCACATTCTGCAATGCCAGATCGATAAATAATAAGACTGCAACTATACATGACCTAATAGAGCTCTCTGAGTTGACCTTTTTGACGGAGACCTGGCTTGGGAAACATGCAGGCCCAACTCTTGAAGCAACCGTGCCGACCAATTATTCAGTCTTGCACTGTGAGAGACAAGACCGCAAGGGGGGGAGGGGTAGGCCTGAACGATTTTAGGAAAAAATTGAATTGAGCGATTTCTGTCTGAAATTGCGATTTCGATTCAATTCATGATTTCCTTCAAATCAAGCTTTGTTCCCCCTCGTTGCCCGTTTGTTCCCCCTCTGTCCCCCTGTCTCTCTTTATGCCCCCTTTGCCTCTTTATGCCTCCTCTGGGTCTCTCTTTCCCCCTTTGTGTCTCTGTGCCCACTTTGTTTCTTTCTGTCTTTCTCTGTGTCTCTCTCTGTGCCCCCTGTCTCTTTTTGTGCTCCCTCTGTCTCCTGTGTCTCTCTCTGTGCCCGCTCTGTGTCTCTCTGTGCCTCTTCTGTCCCCCAAGCTGCATCAGTTCTGGACATAGCTTCCAGCACGAGTCCAGCGATGCCCGTCTATCTACTTCGACTCCTGCAGGCTCTAATGCATGGCATACTTCTTGTATGTCATGTGACATACAGGAACCCGGAGTTTTGCCAAGCACAAGAGCCAGCAGACGGCGATAGAGGACAGACAGCGTTTCAACTTGTGCGGAAAGTATGTCCAACACTGCAGGCCTCACACGCCAGGACTTTGGGGAAGTTCAAAGCCACTTCTTCAAACTTCCCCTATGGGTAAATGACGTGATTGCGATAATTTCCGCTTTGACGATTCCGAAATTGTGATCTTGGTGATCGCGATTTCGATTTAAATTCGATTTATCTTTCAGGCCTAGGAGGGGTGGGGGGGGGCTGCCATAGCTTCAGATCCTCTCTGAACATAAGGTCCTTGGCCATAGTCCCCACTGAATCCTTTGAATGGCTGGCAGACCAACTCTCAGCAGAGATAAACATCAACATATTGCTCATATACCGCCCACCTGGTAAACGTCTAGCAGTGGTGCTCAAATACCCCTTTTCAAAATTCGAGTTTGGTCGAATTCGAATAGTAAATTATTCGAGGTCAGTCGAATATTCGAGTCGAATAAATTTTACTATTCGATTCGACCTCGGACTTCGAGCTCACTATTCGAGTCGGTATTCGAGCTCATTATTCGAGCTGACTATTCGAATTGGCCTTAAATAGCTTCCTACACTTGTTTTGAGGGTGAATGATGCAAGAAACATCTTTTTTTCCAAGTAACAACAGCAAGTGATTATGTGGGGATGTTCCTTTAAAAAAAAAAAAGGTGAAAAGAGAAGTTGTGTCCAGAATTTTGTTCAGTACTGTATATACTTCTTCTTCTTCTTTATCTTCTATATCTTCTTCTTCTATATCTTCTTCTTCTAGATCTTCTTCTATATCTTCTTCTTCTTCTTCTTTTATATTGTCTTCTTCTTCTTCATCTTCTTCATCATCATCTTCTTCTTCTTCATCTTCTTTTTCTTCATCTTCTTCATCTTCTTCTTCTTCTTCATCTTCTTCTTCATCTTCTTCATCATCTTCTTCTTCTTCTCCTTCTTCTTCTTCTCCTTCTTCTTCTTCATCTTCATCTTCTTCATCTTCTTCTATATCGTCTTCTTCTTCACTTATTTCTCTTTTCAATTTTTTTTTTTAAAGAAATGCAGCTATTTTTGAGCGTAACAAATAGCTGGTGGCGCACGCATGTTGGAAGCGCCATTGTATGTGCTCCCTGGCAGTGGAAACACACAGACAGCAGGAGGTAAATTCAGCAGCAGGAGGAGGAGGATGAGTGTGTGGCAGCAGGCAGTCAATGAGGCAGGCAGCGTGACATAATAGCCCTGGTACCTAGCGGTGATACCAGGGCTGTAAATAAACACAGCAGGCAGGAGGTCCCAGACAGCGGTCGTGCAGCCCACATCGTGTCCAATACACAACTGGGACAACACAGTTTTCAACCCGGGCACCTCAGAAAAATTAAACCTTTTTTTTTGTAATGGTTTTGTAGTTTTGGTTTTACAACCAATTACACAGATATAGCTATTTTTTGACGTAATAGCTGGTGGCAGAGTGGCAGCAGAAGGTAAATCTGTGTACCCTGGCGTTGGGAAACACAGACAGACAGCAGCAGCAGGAGGAATGGAGGAGTAATTATGTGAGCAGCTATTGTTTGACGTAATAGCTGGTGGCAGAGTGGCAGCAGAAGCTAATTCTGTGTACCCTGGCAGTGGGAAACACAGACCGACAGCAGCAGCAGCAGGAGGAATGGAGGAGTAATGTGAGCAGCTATTGTTTGACGTAATAGCTGGTGGCAGTGTGGCAGCAGAATGTAATTCTGTGTACCCTGGCAGTGGGAAACACAGACAGACAGCAGCAGCAGGAGGAATGGAGGAGTAGTGTGAGTGTGGCAGCAGGCAGGCAGCGTGACATAATAGCCCTGGTACCTAGCGGTGATACCAGGCCGTAAATGAACACAACAGGAGGTCCCAGACAGCGGTCGTGCAGCCCACATCGTGTCCAATACACAACTGGGACAACACAGTTTTCAACCCGGGCACCTCAGAAAAATTAAACCTTTTTTTTAATGGTTTTTTGGTTTTGTTTGTAAAACAAATTACACAGATATATAGCTATTGTTTGACGTAATAGCTGGTGGCAGAGTGGCAGCAGAAGGTAAATCTGTGTACCCTGGCAGTGGGAAACACAGACAGACAGCAGAAGGGCAGTACACAGCAGCCCACTGTAGGTGTAAAATGTGTGGCTGCAGGCGACGTAATAGTCAAAGTGAACCAGGCTGGCTTAGTGAGCAGGAGCCAGGAGGTGGTAAAGGGTGGCAAGGCACATTAACGATGGTTCTTAGCCAGTTCATGTCCCCCTCTCGCCGACAACAGGGGCCAGGAACTCGCCTTCCACCCACGCCTGGTTCATCTTGAGAAACGTCAGTCTGTCCACAGACTTGTGAGACAGACGTGAGCGTTTCTCGGTGACCACACCACCAGCTGCACTGAAGCAGCGCTCGAACAGCACGCTGGAAGGGGGGCAGGACAGCACTTCCAGGGCGTACTGCGCCAGCTCGCTCCAGATCTCCAGGCGCTTGACCCAATACTCCATGGGATCAACAGGGGCATCGCTGTCAAGCCCGCTGTAGGACCCCATGTAGTCAGCCACCATGCGGGTCAGGCGCTGGCTGTGACCGGAGGAGGATGCTGCTGCATGCACCTCCTCTCTAGTCACTGCTGCCGGAGCCTCTACAGTCCTGTAGAGCTCGTGGCTGAGAGACAGCAGGTCTGTGGGGCGCTTGCTGCTGGATGCAGGCACCTGCTGCTGCCTCTGTGCTGGCTGCTGGACAGTGGGGGTGGAAGGCTGGGGGAAGGCTTCCTCCAAGCGCTCAACAAGGGCCTGCTGCAAGCTCCTTATTTGTTGCGCTGGGTCTCCTCCTGCAGGCGGCAGGAACTGGCTCAACTTCCCCTTGAGGCGTGGGTCCAACATCATGCTGATCCAGATGTCCTCCCTCTGCTTCATCTGGATCACCCTGGGGTCCCTGCGCAGGCACGTCAGCATGTGCGCTGCCATTGGGAAGAGGCGGGCCATGTCTGCTGGCACATCGACGGCAGTGCTGCTGTCCTCATCCTCCTCCTCTGCCTCGTCAGCCTCATCCTCTCTCCACCCCCGCACCAACTCAGCTGCACTGTGCTGCTCCCCCTCATCAGCAGCAAGGTCAGGGACCTCCACCAAGTCCTCCTCCTCCTCCCCCTCAGAGGTGGACTGTGCAGCTGCTTGCCGCTCCTGCTGGTCCAAGGCTGCCGCTCCCTGTTCCAGCAAAGCATCGAGGGCCCTGTTCAGCAGACAAACCAGGGGCACCCACTCGCAGACCATAGCATGGTCCCTGCTCACCATGTTAGTGGCCTGCAGAAAGGGAGCCAGCACTAAGCACACCTGCTGCATGTGCCTCCAGTCATCATCGGGGACGATGGACGGGATGTTGCTGGTCTTGTCCCTTCTCTGAGCGGCGGAAACAGTGGCCAGGGCAAGGTACTGGTTGACAGCGTGCTTCTGTTCAACCAGACGCTCCAACATCGCCAGGGTGGAGTTCCAGCGAGTCGGAACGTCAAGGATCAGCCGATGGCGTGGCAGATCCAGCTCCTTTTGCACGTCTTCCAGGCTCGCACAGGCTGCAGCCGAGCGCCGGAAGTGACGCACAACGTTCCTTGCCGTTTCCAGCAGTTCGCCCATCCCCTGGTAGGTGCGCAAGAACTTCTGCACCACCAGGTTCAGCACGTGGGCAAGACAGGGGATGTGGGTCAGGTTTCCCCTGTCTATTGCGGTAACCAGATTGGCCCCATTGTCGGCCACCACCTCTCCGACTCTGAGGCCTCTGGGGGTCAGCCAAATCCTCTCCTGCTCCTAGAGTTTGGCCAACACATGGGTTGCCGTCAGCTTGGTCTTCCCAAGGCTGACCAAGTGCAGCAGCGCTTGGCAGTGGCGGGCTTTCATGCTGCTGCTGAGGCGGGGGGTTTGGCCAGGTGTGCCGGAGGATGGCAGAGGATCGGAGGAACCTGCTGCAGTTCCCCTGACCCTGCGGGGTGGCACCACCCACTGTGTTGCTGCTGCTGCTGTGCCCGCTGCTGCTCTCCCATCCTCACCCCCTTCCACCAAGCTGACCCAGTGGACAGTGAAGGACAGGTAGCGGCCTGTCCCGAAGCGGCTGCTCCAGGAGTCCATGGTGACGTGGACCCTTTCACCAACCGCGTGCTCCAGCCCTCGCTCCACATTGGCCATCACAAAGCGGTGCAGTGCAGGAATGGCCTTGCGGGCAAAGAAGTGTCTGCTGGGGAGCTGCCAGTCTGGGGCTGCGCAAGCAAGCAGCGCACGAATGTCGCTCCCCTCCTGCACGAGCGTGTACGGCAGGAGTTGGGAGCACATGGCCCGTGCCAGCAAGCCGTTCAGCTGCCGCACGCGACGGCTGCTGGGAGGCAGAGCCCTAACCACCCCCTGGAAGGACTCGCTCAAAAGGCTCTGGCGTGGCCTTTTGCTGGCACGGGAATCAGCAGACACAGCGGAGGAGGCCACTGAGGACTGGCTGCCAGAACAGGCCTCAGTGTCGGCGGCAGGAATTGCAGAGGGGGGAGGAGCAGTGCGTTTCCGCACTCCTGCTGGAGGAGCAGGAGGGCGGGTGGCTGCTGTTGCTGCTGCTGCTGCAGCTGAAGGCTGTGCAGTGATGGGTGTGGTGCCACTGCCAGCACCAGATGCCTTCAGCCTCTGGAACTCCTCATGCTGGTGGAAATGTTTCGCAGCAAGGTGGTTGATGAGCGAGCTGGTGCTGAACTTTAAGGGGTCTGCACCTCTGCTCAACTTCCGCTGACAGTGGTTGCAAGTGGCGTACTTGCTGTACACAGTGGGCATGGTGAAAAATCGCCAGATTGGTGACAGAAACATCCCCCTACGGCATGGAAGCGCTGCTGCCGCCTGTCTCCCTGTGGTGGTTGGGGGGGGGGGGGCTTGGGTGCGGCTGGTGGTGGTACTGGCAGATGCTGCTGCTGCTGCTGAGCCTGAGACACCAGCAGGCTGTGGGACCTGCCTACTGCTGCCAATGCTTGCAATGATGCGCCTCCTTGCAAGGCCCACAAGCGCATCCTCCTCCTCCTCCTCAGAGCTGCTGAGGACGACATCCCCTGGAGGTGGTGGCACCCAGTCTCTGTCTGTCACCGGGTCATCATCATCATCATCATCCTCCCCCTCCTGAAACATGTCCTGCTGGGATGATGACCCCCCAAACTCCTCTCCTGATGCATGGATGGGCTGCTTGACTGTCGCCACAGTCTTGCTGTCCAATCCCTCATCCCCCAAAGTGCCCATCAGCATCTCCTCCTCCAAATCGCCAACAACAGCAGACAATACCCTGATGGTGCCTGGGGTAAAAATACTGCTGAGTGACAGGTCGCCAACTTGTGACGGTGAACTGGCCTCCTCCCCAGACCCTGCTGGGCGGCTGCGGCGAACAGGGGTGGTGGTGGTGAGGGTGGAGGCCTCGGATGCAGAGCTGATGGCGGGCTGCTCATCCTCCGTCATGAGTTGCACCACAGTGTCTGCATGCTTTTCCTCAATGGGACGTTTCCGATCCGGCTGGAGGAAAATCGGAGCAGGTGCTACACGCTGCTGCTGCTGCTGTGTCTCTGCAGCGTGAGTTGCAGATGCTCCTGCTGGGCGGCGCCCAAGGCGTCCACGGCCAGTGGCTATGGGAGGAATGTTAGCCACTGACGCTGCTGCTGCGGAACTGTGCATGGTGGCGCGGCCGCGGCCTGCCACAATGCTGCTCTCTCTCCTCCTGATTCCCTTGCTGCCCTTCCCCTTGCCCAAACCGCGCTGGCTGCCACTTCCAGACATCTTCGATGTTTTGGGCGTAAAGACAAAATTTTTTTAAAAGGGTGGGTTAAAAGTGGGGTACTTTAATGGAGTGGGTTGGTGGGTGAGGTGACTGAGTGAGTGTCCCTAGTACAGTAAGTAAGTAGTAACAGTCAGGAAGTACAACTAGAAGTTACAATAATCAGTAGTAATCACAAGGAAATTTAGTGTGTGTACACTACAGACAGTGAGTGCACACACACACGCAGGAGCTAGCCTATGAACAGTGACTGAGTGTCCTAGTACAGTAAGAGTAAGTAGTAACAGTAAGTACAACTAATTACAATAATCAATCAGTAATCAGAAGGAAATAGAGTGTGTGTGTACACTACAGTACACAGACAGTGAGTGAGTGCACACACGCAGGAGCTAGTAGCCTATGAACAGTGACTGAGTGTCCTAGACTCCTATTACAGTAAGAGTAAGTAGTAACAGTAAGTACAACTAATTACAATAATCAATCAGTAATCAGAAGGAAATAGAGTGTGTGTGTACAAGACAGTGAGTGCACACACGCAGGAGCTAGTAGCCTTAGCCTTAGCCTATGAACAGTGACAGTGAGTGTCCTAGTACAGTATAACTACAATACTAAATACAGAATCAATCAGTAGTAAAGGACAGCAGAAATACTGGTATAGATGAGAGAAATATACTAACAGAGGACAGGAGAGAACAGCTGCCCACACAGGCAGGCCCTGAGGCCTAAAGCTGTAAGCTTGCCTGCAGCAGCTGTCTCTGTCTATGTAACACAAAAGCTACTAACTAAAATACAATGTCTATCTAACTAACAACAATATAGGTGTGTATAGGAGGTGTATGTGAGCAAAAACACTAGGTAAATGACCACAATAGAGCTCTTGCTAAGCCAAAGCACAAAGGAGCAACTCTCTCTCTATGCAAGTCTCAGGCAAGGACGGAGAAACCTAACATGGCGGCCGCTATTTATAGGGTAGGGGCTGGCCAGGGTCCCCCTCTGTGATTGGCTGCCGTCAGAGGGCCTGGGAGCCCTCTGATTGGCTCTAAGGACATCAATCTGGGCTATGACGCTATTCGAGCTCGGTACCCGAGCTCGAATAGCGCCGTTTGCTCGAATAGCTCGAATAGTGAATGGGCTATTCGCGTTTACTCGAATAGCCCATTCGAATAGCTGCAGCTATTCGGAGCTCGAATACCGAGCTCGAATAGCTGAAAAAGAGCTTGAATATTCGAGCTACTCGAATATTCGAGCTCTGCTGAGCACCACTAACGTCTAGCATTTCTTAGAGGAAATATGTGAACTCTTATCCTGCCTAACAGTGGAACACCCTAGATGGATCATCCTGGGAGATTGTAATGCATGGGTGGATGATCACGACTCACACCTAGGAAGTGAACTACTTCTCATAATGAGTGAACTGGGTTTCTCTCAGGCTGTCAACCTCCCCACCCACAAGAAAGGGCACACCCTGGATCTTATATTTCATTCCGGACTTTTAAAATCACACACGGAAATAAACCCAGTGGTATGGTCAGACCACCACACCATCCACTTCTCTGACAGCACCAGCGATAAAACACAGAGGGAAAGAACTCATAAAATACCGTTCTTTGAAAGATGTGTCACCCCAGCACGTTCAGAACATCCTCAACTTCGACACATTAACCAATTATTGCGCAGACCCAGACTCCATGGTCCTGATGTACAACCATGCAGTGTCATCTGCCTATGACGCCCTTGCTCCAGTTCACATTAAACGGTCTACACCACTTCACCATGCACAGTGGTTTGACAGCTCACTAAAGGACCTAAAGAAAGAAGTGCGCAGACTAGAAAGGAAGTGGCGAAAATCTCAGAATTCAAAAGATTAACACATCCTTGTCTCTCACCTGGAAAGCTACCAAAATGCGATCACCAAGAAAAAATCCTCCTACCTATCACAGGAGATCGCAAAGGCCGCCAACAGGCCAGCCCAACTATTCCTCACAGTTGATAGACTCTGTAACCCATCCTGTCTAAACCCTACTATAACTCCCTCAAAGGAGCTATGTGAGAAATTTGCTTGCTACTTTGCTGACAAAGTATTCTCTATTCGGTCTCTCATTCAGTCCACAGCACCTAAGACTTATTCGACTCCTGGAAATAGTTGCAAGAACAACCTAACACCCTGGACTGACTTCAAAAGTATTAGTGAGGAAGAGATCTCGGACATCCTCCGTCGCCTCCACCAGAAAACCTGCGACCTGGACCAACTAAACATATGCTGAAATGCCCTGACCTGCTTGATCCAGCATTTCACAAAATAGTAAATTGCTCTCTGCAAGCAGGGAGGTTTCCTACCTCTCTAAAGAAGGAATCATCAAGCCCCTTCTTAAAAAACCGTCCATGCAATGAGCAGCTACAGACCTGTCTCCAACCTCCCCTTCTTAGGTAAAGTTATTGAAAAGGCTGTCTATCTGCAACTTGAAACCAGGCTGTCAGTAAACATCCTGGACCCTCTACAATCTGGCTTTAAGAAACACCACAGCTGTGAAACAGCTCTCATCCAAGTCTGCAACGATCTGCTCATGGCAAGGGACAGAGAGGAATGCTCCATCCTAATCCTGTTGGATCGCTCAGCGGCTTTTGATACAGTTGACCATGAAATCCTGCTTAACCTCCCTGGCGGTTTATTTATTTTGCCAGGGAGGCTGCAACGTGGTTTTTTTTTTAATAAAAAAAAAAATATTTCATGCAGCCAACTGAAAGTTGGCTGCATGAAAGCCCACAAGAGGGCGCTCCTGTTGCGTTCTTTCGATCGCCTCCGGCAATCGAAAGTAACAAGATAGGCCGCAATGAGCGGCCTATCTTGTTTCGCTTTTGTCGTCGCCATGGCGACGAGCGGAGTGACGTCATGGACGTCGGTCGACGTCCTGACGTCAGAGCCGCCCGATCCAGCCTCTAGCGCCGGCCGGAACTGTTTGTTCCGGCTGCGCTGGGCTCGGGCGGCTGGGGGGACCCTCTTTCGCCGCTGCACGTGGCGGATCGGAGCGGCGGCGATCGGGCAGCACACGCGGCTGGCAAAGTGCCAGCTGCGTGTGCTGCTTTTTTCAGAATTGAAATCGGCCCAGCAGGGCCTGAGCGGCGACCTCCGGCGGCATACCCCGAGCTCAGCTCGGGATTACCTCCAAGGAGGTTAAAGGAGAACTGTAGTGAGAGGTATATGGAGGCTGCCATATTGATTTCCTTTTGAACAATACCAGTTGCCTGGCAGTCCGCTGCCTCTAATACTTTTAGCCATAGCCCCTGAACAAGCATGCAGCAGATCAGGTGTTTCTGACATTTTGTCAGATCTGACAAGATTAGCTGCATGCATGTTTCTGGTGTGATTCACACTACTGCAGGCAAATGGCTCAGCAGGGCTGCCAGGCAACTGGTATTGCTTAAAAGTAAATCAATATGGCAGCCTCCATATACCTCTCACTACAGTTCTCCTTTAACAGACTGCAGGAGTACTGTGGCATCAGTGGATCAGTCCTCCAGTGGTTCAGATCATTCCTGACTGACAGAACACAGAGATTATCCCTAGGACCTATCATTTCCAAACCTGCACCTCTACTATTCGGAGTGCCACAAGGATCAATCCTATCCCCTGCTGTTTGCAATCTACATGTTGCCACTCGGTACACTTATCCAACAACATGGCCTGATGTACCACTGCTACGCCGATGACACACAGCTATACCTGTCCTCCAAACCTGGTGCAACAGACCCTACTCCAAAAATAAATTCTTGCTTAGCTGAGCTACAGGCATGGATGAATAACTGGTTGAAACTGAATGCTGACAAAACTGAGGTCCTTTTTGTCCAAAGCCAGCGCTCGCCATCAAAACAGCTCTATACTAAAGCAACACCATTCAGGATTGGGAATTCAGACATAAACCGCTCCAACCGTGTGCGCAGCCTTGGCGTACTAATCGATGGGGAATTGAGTTTCAGAAACCAAATTTCATCTGTAGTTAAATCTTCCTACTTTCATCTGAAGAACATTGAAAAGATTAAACATCCGATTCCCCCAGAGGATCTTCCAACCCTAGTTCACGCCTTCATCACATCACGGCTGGACTACTGCAATGCCCTTTATGATGGCCTCCCCAAAAAGGACCTGCGTCGCCTGCAATTAGTGCAGAATGCTGCTGCCAGATTGCTAACAAACCAGCCTCGCCACTGTCACATTACACCGATCCTTTGCTCACTGCACTGGCTACCAGTAGAATGGAGAATACTCTTCAAGATTGGACTGCTGACATTCAAATCCCTGCACAATCTGGGCCCTGGATACATGATGGACTTGCTGAAGCTGCACCACACCTCTCACAACCTCAGCTCAGCAAGTTCTATAAACTTGGTCACTCCCAGAGTGCAGCTCAAAAAATCTGGAGACAGAGCCTTCTGTCATGCTGCCCCTACTCTTTGGAACTCCCTGCCACACCCAGTAAAGACAGCACCATCCCTGGAGCTATTCAAATCCAGACTGAAAAGCCACCTGTTTAGCCTGGCATTTTTGGACTTATAAAATTCTTCCTCTGTACCACGATGGTCTGAGCCATGCTTATGCGCTTTGAGTCCTACGGGAGAAAAGTGCTTTACAAATGTTGTTTGTTGTTGTAGTGTCATAGACCTCTCCCACCACCTCATAGACTGCAACTCATCAGTTGGGTAGACTCATACAGCTGCATAGATCTTAAAATGTTTCGAACCGTGCCACAACGCTAGATACCTAGCCAAACGATGCACAACCTAGCCCCAGGTTCTTTTAGCCGGGTGCTCAACCCGGCTAGTTTTGGTGAGCACCCGGCTCACCTCCTCCTATTCTGTAAGCAGAGTTGCACACAAAAGCACAAGCCCTACATTCTGATCTTGCTCCACTCGGCTACTTTTTTCATGCCACCCGGCTGGAAAAAAATTCTGGGGAGAACACTGCAATGTATTCCTGTTCACCAGACTATGGAGGAGATGCAGTACAGGATTGTGACAAACAGACAGTCTACAATAGAATGCATTGATATAACCAAGTATTTGCAGCCTCGTCCATACCCAACAGGTTTAATCACAAAAACATTCCTTGAGGCATTTGTAATGAAACCAGTAGAGCACAGACCCTTACCACCCTTCCCTATGCCCCATTGCCTTGTTGCAGACTGGTGTATGAGATAAAAGGAAATCCAGCAATCTTTGAAGTCTTCTCTAGGCTTCAAAAAAATCATGTTTAGTTAAGGTGCCCATACATCTAGTGATATATGGCCGATCGACTACGAGACAGATCTCTCTCTGATCAAATCTCGATAGAATTCAGCATGAAATCTATCCAGAATTGGCCTAGCAATGCTGCCTTTCTGGCTGGTTTACACCTCCCCCAGTGATGTTACATGTGCCTGGTGCCACACGGGGTGACGGCCGGGAGTTGTGACAGGTGAGGATCTGCAATACACATGGTCACCGTAGGTGTACCGCCAGTTCATACTATGACGATCCATTTTAAGATCGTTTTGGCAAACAAGCTACTGAAAGCCACAAAAGTATATCCTCAAATGTTGTTGTAGATGTAGATATGAATCGGCATCTTCATGACTGTCTGAAAGCATACATGAACTGATATTTGACTAGGGTTGCAACGGTATGAAATTCCACGGTATGATAACCGTAAAAAAAAATACCACGGTATGACGGTATTACGGTATACGGTATTAAACAATTATTTGGACCTGGGCCCCACCATCTTACATTAAATAACGTGCCCCCACCCGCCAGTAATAGGTGGCTGCAGCATAGGTATCCAGGGATAGGTGTAGCCAGTGGTAGGTAGCCACAGCACAGGTAGCCAGGGATAGGTGTAGCCAGTGGTAGGTGGCTACAGCATAGGTAGCCAGTGGTAGGTGGCCACAGCACAGGTAGCCAGGGATAGGTGTAGCCAGTGGTAGGTGGCCACAGCATAGGTAGCCAGTGGTAGGTGGCCGCAGCATAGGTATCCAGGGATAGGTGTAGCCAGTGGTAGGTGGCCGCAGCATAGGGATACGTGTAGCTAGAATTAGGTGGAGAGCCAGAGGGAGGGAGAGGGGAGTCGGGACAAATGCTCACTTGTCAGCAGCAGCAGTCCTAAGTGCTTCATTCACTTAGAGTGCAGAGACGCTGGGCGGGAACGAGCGTCATTGATGACGCCAGCACAGGACTATTCAGGAGAAGTGCTCTGCATAGGGCGCCGCTGGTGGGAGCCTGGGAGGAAGTCTCTGCGTTCCAGCAGCCGCGTCCTCACTGGACGCGCGTCATATCCGGCGCCTGAGAGCCGACTCGCTGAGTGGTGACGGGCGGCAAATGCGGAAGCGGAAAAAACGGTATTTTGACAATGTGCATGGTATGATAACCATGCACATTGAAACCGTGATATATCGCGATACCGTTATATCGCGACAACCCTATATTTGACATGAGATAAATATGGTACAGTATAGTACTAGTCCACTAATAACTTGTCTGAGGTCCCTTTCTCTTTTTTTTTTTATTTATTTTTTGCATTACAAGGGTTAATAAACTAGCGCCTTTATCCATGTACATGATGCAATGAAACAGCAGTCAAATTCAGCCCAGGCTGCCCTGAAAAGTAAACATAAAACATCTCTGTTTGGCTGAGGAAATACTGCTGATAAGAAGACAGGGCTGCACAGTTAAATCAGCTCTTATCCACTTGAGGACCACAGTCTTTTCGCCCCTTAACCTTCCTGGCGGTAACACCAAACATAGTTCGGGGTAAGCCGCGCAGGAGGTTTTCTCAGGCTCTGCTGGGCCGATTTGCGTAATTTTTATTTTTTTTGCCGATCGCCCCCGCACCGATTCACCGCTATCTGCGTTGCTGCAGAGCCCCCCACCCCCAGATCCCTGCGCTGCCTGGCCTATCAGTGCCAGGCAGCGCTGAGGGGTGGATCGGGACTCCCTTAGACGTCACGACGTCTTTTGAACGGGATTTCCTGATCGCTGGAGGCGATCGAAGAGGGTAGGGGGATGCCGCTGCACAGCGGCTATCATGTAGCAAGCCCTAGGCTCGCTACATTTTTAAAAAAACAAAAAAGAAATAAAAAAACCGGCTGCGCTGCCCCCTGGCGGTTTTTAATAGACCGCCAGGAGGGTTAAGGACCAGAGCCTTTTTTTTCCCATTCAGACCACTGCAGCTTTCACGGTTTATTGCTCGGTCATACAGCCTACCACCTAAATTAATTTTACCGCCTTTTCTTGTCACTAATACAGCTTTCTTTTGGTGCTATTTAATTGCTGCTGCGAGTTTTAGTTTTTATTATTTTCATCAAAAAAGACATGAATTTTGACAAAAAAATTTTTTTTTTTTACTTTCTTTGCTGACACTTTTCAAATAAAGTAAAATTTCTGTATACATTTTTCTCCAAATTGTGCTACATGTCTTTGATTTAAAAAAAATCCATTCAGTGTATATTGGTTTGGTAAAAGTTATAGCGTTCACAAACTATGGTGCCAAAAGTGAATTTTCCCATTTTGAAGCAGCTCTGACTTTTCTGAGCACCTGTCATGTTTCATGAGGTGGTAAAATTCCAGGATAGTATAAATACCCCCCTAAATGACCCCATTTTGGAAAGAAGACATCCCAAAGTATTCACTGAGAGGCATGGTGAGTTCATAGAAGATTTTATTTTTTGTCACAAGTTAGCGGAAAATGACACTTTGTGACAAAAAAAAAAAAGTTTCCATTTCTTCTAACTTGCAACAAAAAAAAATGAAATCTGCCACGGACTCACTATGCTCCTCTCTGAATGCCTTGAAGTGTCTACTTTCCAAAATGGGGTCGTTTGTGGGGTGTGTTTACTGTCCTGGCATTTTTGGGGGTGCCTAATTGTAAGCACCCCTGTAAAGCCTAAAGGTGCTCATTGGACTTTGGGCCCCTTAGCGCAGTTAGGCTGCAAAAAAGTGCCACACATGTGGTATTGCCGTACTCAAGAGAAGTAGTATAATGTGTTTTGGGGTGTATTTTTACACATACCCATGCTGGGTGGGAGAAATATCTCTGTAAATGACAATTTTTTGATTACACACAATTGTCTATTTACAGAGATATTTCTCCCACTCAGCATGGGTATGTGTAAAAATACACCCCAAAACACATTATACTACTTCTCCTGAGCACGGCGATACCACATGTGTGGCACTTTTTGCACCCTAAGTGCGCTAAGGGGCCCAAAGTCCAATGAGTACCTTTAGGATTTCACAGGTCATTTTGCGACATTTGGGTTCAAGACTACTCCTCACGGTTTAGGGCCCCTAAAATGCCAGGGCAGTATAGGAACCCCACAAATCACCCCATTTTAGAAAGAAAACACCCCAAGGTATTCCGTTAGGAGTATGGTGAGTTCATAGAAGATTTTCTTTTTTGTCACAAGTTAGCGGAAATGGATTTTAATTTTTTTTTTCTTTTCACAAAGTGTCATTTTCCGCGAACTTGTGACAAAAATAAAATCTTCTATGAACTCACCATACTCCTAACGGAATACCTTGGGGTGTCTTCTTTCTAAAATGGGGTCATTTGTGGGGTTCCTATACTGCCCTGGCATTTTAGGGGCCCTAAACCGTGAGGAGTAATCTTGAACCCAAATGTCTCCAAATGACCTGTGAAATCCTAAAGGTACTCATTGGATTTTGGGCCCCTTAGCGCAGTTAGACTGCAAAAATGTGCCACACATGTGGTACTGCCGTGCTCAGAAGAAGTAGTATAATGTGTTTTGTGGTGTATTTTTACATATATCCATTCTGGGTGGGAGAAATATCTCTGTAAATGACAAATTTTTTGATTTTTTTTTTTTTTACACACAATTGTCCATTTACAGAGAGATTTCTCCCACCCAGCATGGGTATGTGTAAAAATACACCCCAAAACACATTATACTACTTCTCCTGAGTACGGCGATACGCTAAGGGGCCCAACGTCCTATTCACAGGTCATTTTGAGGCATTTGTTTTCTAGACTACTCCTCACGGTTTAGGGCCCCTAAAATGCCAGGGCAGTATAGGAACCCCACAAGTGACCCCATTTTATAAAGAAGACACCCCAAGGTATTCCGTTAGGTGTATGGTGAGTTCATAGAAGGTTTTATTTTTTGTCACAAGTTAGTGAAAAATGACACTTTGTAAAAAAACAATAAAAATCAATTTCCGCTAACTTTTGACAAAAAATAAAATCTTCTATGAACTCGTCATACACCTAACAGAATACCTTGGGGTGTCTTTTTTTCTAAATTGGGGTCACTTGTGGGGTTCCTATACTGCCCTGGCATTTTACGGGCCCAAAACCATGAGTAGTCTGGAAACCAAATGTCTCAAAATGACTGTTCAGGGGTATAAGTATCCAGGGCTGTGGAGTCGTGGAGTCGGAGTCGTGGACTCGGGCAATTTTGGGTGCCTGAAGTCGGAGTCGGGAAAAAATGCACCGACTCCGACTCCTAATGAATTTGTAACTGTAATTAAAATAGAAAATATGATCAAATGTTCTATTTCTCAGATAAGTCATTAAAAATAATGTATATACACAGTATATATACAGTAATAGCTGTGCTTAGTCCACAAAAATGAAATAAACCAATCAAAATTAGTTACTTGTGCTGCTTCAATAAAGCAGTCACCGTATTTTTAAGGTACATATCTGATTGTGACTATATATGATGTGTACACAGGAATCTCTTATATATACTAAATAACATCTATGCTGTAAGAATAAAGCCTGATGTGTAGCTGTGTCACTAATAGAGATGGTCAATGAGATGGAAATAATTCTGCATTGATGCTGATTTATGCAAATGTATGCACTCCCTTTGCTTATGAAATCAAATCATTTGATATGTTGTTAAAATTTGGTTTGGTGACTACAAATTAAAGGGTACCTGAGACGGATGAAAAGTAAAGTTTTATACATACCTGGGGCTTCCTCCAGCCCCCTTCAGGCTAATCAGTCCCTCGCTGTCCTCCACCACCCGGATCTTCTGCTATGAGTCCTGGTAATTCAGCCAGTCAGCGCTGTCCGGCCGCATGCCGCTCCCACAGCCAGGAACATTCTGCACCTGCGCAATAGTGCTGCACAGGTGTAGTATGCTCCTGGCGGCGGAGTGTGTGCATGCGCTATACGCCCGACTGGCTCAAGTACCTGGACTCATAGCAGAAGATCCAGGTGGTGGAGGAGGACAGCGAGGGACTGATTATCCTGAAGGCGGCTGGAGGAATCCCCAGGTATGTTTAAACTTTAATTTCATCTGTCTCAGGTTTACTTTGTTACACAGTAGTACTATACTCTACATATGCACTCCCCACAGAGCTGCAGGGAATCCACTGAGAATGCTGTGCACATTGAACACAGAGGTGTTGTCTGTTTACAATCTCCTCATCCCCTGCAGAGTACCTGCACATCATTCTTACATGTACCCACACTTACATTGCCTAGGTCCTGATAGATGTTCTTTGTTCCGGTTTGTACCTTTTACAAGTACTCTTACCAAGGACTAGTTTTAGTCTAAAGGGAATAAATATAGTAGTCTACATATCCTCCTCACTTCAGTTGTCTTGTAAAATTCCTAAGCGTTGGCAGTTAAGAGAAGAATTTCATGTTACATACTTTTAATCAAAAAAATTGTAATATGCAAATTAGAGGAGTCGGAGTCGGAGTCGGTGGAATCCTAAACTGAGGAGTCGGAGTCGGTGGATTTTTGGACCGACTCCACAGCCCTGTAAGTATCTGCAAATTTTGATGACAGGTGGTCTATGAGGGGGCGAATTTTGTGGAACCGGTCATAAGCAGGGTGGCCTCTTAATTGACAGGTTGTATTGGGCCTGATCTGATGGATGGGAGTGCTAGGGGGGTGACAGGAGGTGATTGATGGGTGTCTCAGGGGGTGGTTAGAGGGGAAAATAGATGCAATCAATGCACTGGGGAGGTGATCAGAAGGGGGTCTGAGGGGGATCTGAGGGTTTGGCCAAGTGATCAGGAGCCCACACGGGGCAAATTGGGGCCTGATCTGATGGGTAGGTGTGCTAGGGGGGTGACAGGAGGTGATTGATGGGTGTCTCAAGGTGTGATTAGAGAGGGGGAATACATGCAAGCAATGCACTGGCGAGGTGATTAGGGCTGGGGTCTGAGGGCGTTCTGAGGGTGTGGGCGGGTGATTGGGTGCCCTAGGGGCAGATAGGGGTCTAATCTGATGGGTAGCAGTGACAGGGGGTGATTGATGGGTGATCAGTGGGTGATTAGATGGCAGAACAGATGTAAACAATGCACTTTGGAGGTGATCTGAGGGTAGGTCTGGGGCAATCTGATGGTGTGGGAGGGTGATCAGATGCCCGTAAGAGGCAGGTTAGGGTCTGATCTGATAAGTGGCAGTGACAGGTGGTGAATGATGGGTGATTGACAGGTGATTACAGGGTATAATAGATGTATACAGTACACGGGGGGGGAGGTCTGGGGGGGTCTGAGGTCGTTCTGAGCGTGTGGGCGGGTGATTGGGTGCCTGCAAAGGGCAGTTTAGGGTCTAATCTGATGGGTAACAGTGACAGGTGGTGATAGGGTGTAATTGATAGGTAATTAGCGGGTGTTTAGAGGAGAGAACAGATGTAAACAATGCACTTGGGAGGTGATTTGACGTCGGATCTGCGGGCGATCTGATGGTGTGGGTGGGTGATCAGATTGCCCGCAAGGGGCAGGCTAGGGGCTGATTGATGGGTGGCAATGACAGGGGGTGATTGATGGGTGATTGACAGGTGATCAGTGGGTTATTACAGGGGGGATAGAGGCATACAGTACACAGGGGGGGGGGGGGGGTCTGGGGAGAATCTGAGGGGTGGGGGGGGTGATCAGGAGCAAGCAGGGGGCAGTTTAGGGCATACATTTTTTTTTTTTAGCGTTGACAGATAGTGACAGGGAGTGATTGATGGGTGATTAGGGGGTGATTGGGTGCACACAGTGGTCTGGGGGGTGGGCGGGGGGGGGGGGGGGTCTGAGGGATGCTGTGGGCGATCAGAGGGAAGGGGGGGGGATCAGTGTGCTTGGGTGCAGACTAGGGTGGCAGCAGCCTGCCCTGGTGGTCCCTCGGACACTGGGACCACTAGGGCAGGAGGCAGCCTGTATAATAGGCTTTGTATACATTACAAAGCCTATTATACACTTTGTCAGAGGCGATCGGGCAGCTAGTAACCCGCCGGCGCTTCCTAACGGCCGTCGGGTTACAGCGTGAGGGGGCGGAGCCTGTCGGCGGTGGCTGATCGCATCACAAATGACGCGATCGCCGCATAACCACGCCCGCCGCCTCCTCCACCGATGGGCGTATTGCGGTCGTTTAGGCCCAGCCTTTGCCGCCGCCCATCGGCTGGGGAGGTCCTCAAGTGGTTAAACTGAAAATAGAAATCTGAAACTCAAGGAATGTGCTATTTATCATTCATACTGCAAATACAATTATTTCATAAGTTTACTTTCAGTTCAGGTTTGCGTTAAAAACTCTTCTCTAGGATGATTAATAAAGCTTTAATTTAGAGTGGGTTCACACTCTTTTATGTAGAAAACGCACGTTTTCTCACACACAATTTTTCATACATTATGTGTGTTTGTCTACATTAACCACTTAAAGAGGAGCTGTTAGGTATAAGGTCTCAGAGAAAATAAACACATATATCAGTAGCTAAAGATTGGCTGTACTTACATTACATATGCATTTCACTGTCCACGTTTGGATTTCACAGAATTTGTATATAGTATATGCAGAGATAGATGCTCCTGACAGCTCATGGCAGGCTCCATGTTTTTCTGTCAAATGTGTCGTCCTGTCCTGCCTGCTTCCTGATCACAGAAAAGCTCGTACTTGAACAACACAGTGTGCAGTGAATATTAATGAGCCATGTGGCTAGGAACAATAGCTGACTCCTGCAGTGTACTCTGCCCGGACATTTATCAGTGCTACGCGCTGGACTGATTACAAGCTGCTGTAACGTCTCATTAGCAGCCGAGGGGAGGGCCCCAGAATGCTTTGCAGTATAGTATGCGGCTTGCGTCCTCTTGGGTTTTAACAGCCTTGCTGATAAGCACACATCAAAGGTAACTGAGATTTTTATCTTCACTAATGGCTTTTGGGCTTCCTTCTAAACTGTTTAACACAGGAGAATAGAGGTTTAAATTAGCTTCTGCAGCCTGACAGTTACTCTTTAAAGAGAGTCTGAAGCGAGAATAAATCTCGCTTCAGACCTCATAGATAGCAGGGGCATGTGTGCCCCTGCTAAAACGCCGCTATCCCGCGGCTTAACGGGGGTCCCTTCACCCCCAAATCCCCTCCGTGCAGCCGGGGAGCGCTTCCGCATTGGGGCAGGGCTAACCGCCGCAGCCCTGCCTCATGCGCGTCTATCAGGCGCGTACCTCCGCCTCTCCCCCGCCCCTCTGTCTTCCTTCACTGAGAGGGGCGGGGGAGAGGCGGCGATGCGCGTCTGATAGACGCGACTAGAGGCAGGGCTGCAGCCGTTAGCCCTGCCTCCAGGAAGATAAAATGTTACGACTAAGTCTATGACCAAGTTTTGCGGGGGTGGGTTTGGGGGTGAAGGGACCCCCGGATAGCGGCGTTTTAGCAGGCACACATGCCCCTGCTAACTATGAGCTCTGAAGCGAGATTTATTCTCGCTTCAGAGTCTCTTTCAAGGAATACTATCGATACCCAAGTGTTCTAAAATGACAGTGTACAAATAATGTCTAAGTAGCTGTGTAAACATTTTCCTACTTTTCATGTTAAATATCAGAGGCAAAAGCTGTAATTTATTGAGGGTAGGATTTAGCAATATTGGGACAAATCAATTGCAGAAGGGGTGTCTGCTTCAATGCACAGCCAGAGTTGCATATCGGACTACAGAAAGCAAATATCAGACATATCAAACTCTGAAAGCAAAAACAATATGAAAAAGCTGTGACAATTAGTTACATTTCCTCTGCTCTCTTCAGACACTTCAGTCAGAAACAGAGCTCCCAACAGCTGCAGCTCCTGTGTCCTGTCTCTCTCTGTCACACACAGAGCTACACATAGAGTTAACTGATCAAGTGTGAGGGGAATGTCCCCTCTCCTCATGGCTCAGTCAGCCATCAGTTTTGGCGTCAGTAAACTTTGAATGTATTTTGCTAACAGTAAACAAAGAAGTTGCCACTAAAATGTATACACCAGTACTTAGCAGCACTTCCCAAACAATTCCTGTGTCAATTGAAAAAAATATGTGAATCGATAGTATTCCTTTAACCACTAAGGGGGTTTTCACCTTATGGACCAGAACAATTTTCACATTTCAGCACTCCTCCCATTTCTTAGCCAATAAGTTTATTGCTACTTATCACATCGAAATTATCTATACATTGTTTTTTCTTGCCACCAATTAGGCTTTCTTTGGGTGGTACTTACTGCTAAGAGTTTTTATTTTATATGCATTATAGAGGGAAAAGTAAGTAAAAATTTAAAAAGTAAGTAAAAATTCAAAAAAATACATTATTTTCCAATTTTATACCCCCTATAGTTTAAAACCCACCCATTTTATTTGCCCATTTGTTCCAGTTATCAAGACATTGAAATTATGTCCCTAGTACAGTGTATGGTGACAATATATTATTTGGCAATAAAGGTGTATTTTTTTCATTTTGTGTGTTTGATTCTCTCATTATACTTAATAATTACAATACCAAATTTGCAAAATATCAATAGTATACCCTTATAACATACGTTAGGGAGGTAGCTTTTTCTGTTAAATCAACTTTTATTGAAATGTAGTGGCAAGAAAAAACACGATGCAAGTTGTGCAACATACACAACCCGCATCCTAGACAAATGAAATAATTATAAACAGCACTTTACAGGTACAGAACAGAGTTTCGATAAAGTCTTCCCCGAATCTTCGAAAGGCGTAAGTACGCCTTGTGGGGGTTACGGGAGCACAGTCATTTAGTGTCCTACCCACACAAGGACCATGGGAGCTTACACCTTGTTCAAAGTTGACAGAGTATTAATAGCAGGATTTAAAGTCCAGAGTCAGTTGGGGGAAAGTACCTGTGGATAAAAAGTGTTAAGTGCAGTTGAGCACAGAAGCAATAATGAAATATAGACAAACAAGCAAGAGTCGGAATAAAACAGTTGGTATTGGCTCACTCGTCATATGTTAATTATGCAAAATACCTAGGATTTGGTAAGATTAATAATAACCAAATGTTCAGAACAGAACATATAACATAAAACCTAAAACATAAAACAGGTCCATTGATCGCATTGTCTAGATGGGCAGATTTTTGGGTAACGATCAGTTTGAATTAAGGTCTCAACCTTTAGTAGCCAAGATTCATGTGTATAAATTGAGGATGATCTAGGGTCATGTATTTAGAGGAGGGGATCCCATTGTGGTACGGGTTCTAGATTATTGCAAAAATCTATTAACCCTTCGCACTCTCGCATGCAAATGTTCAAACAAATGCATTCACAGATTCACTCATCCAGGCACAACTGTTATCCCTACAGCTGAGTTAAAAGCCGGGGTTTTAGTTCACAGAAGAATGCATTCTTATGCTTAGTCACCTATACTGCGCAGAAGTACCCAGGTAAACGTAGGTGTCCTAACTCTGTTTTCTAGCCACACCCCCTTCAGCACCTCCCTTTCCTTAAAAATTTATTTAATGTCCTAACTAGAGGCGATGTGCCTGGATATATGTATTTTTTTTTTTAGGTTCTAGATTATTGACTGGGAAGTGAGAATGGGGGTGTGTTTATTAACCCTTGGAATTCTTGGGAGTCTCTAAACTCTATCCAGGATGCCCAGTCTTCAGTAAAGGAGTCTACTGTGTTGTCGTCAGAGGCCATCAGTTCCTCCATATGCATTATATCATTCACTGATACCGCCCAATGCAAAATATTTGGTGCATGAGAAGATTTCCAAGATCTAGCTATCGCGGTTCTGGCAGCAGTCAATGCATGTCTCAAAAAGGACTTTTTGAGTCGAGAGATAGAGCCTGGAAGAATAGTAAGTAGTGCAGTCTCAGGTGTGATGCTATACCGTAGGTGAAGCTTGTGATTTTCTGGTAGCAAGTAGAAATGGCGTGCCAAAAGGGTTGGGTGTCTTTACAGCCCCACCAGATGTGTTCTTGTGTTCCAGGAGCGGATCTACATCTCCAACATATGTTAGACATATTAGGGTATATCTTAGCTAATGTCGATGGACATAGATACCAATTTGACATGAGTTTGTAATTGCGTTCCTGTAGCCACGAGGAGGTAGAAAGTTTATGATTTACTGTAAAGGCTTTGGACCATTGTGTGGGAGAAAAATTCTGACCTAATGCAGTTTCCCATGCAGAGCAAAATGAGGGTTTTCCTCCATTGAGGGAGTTATTAAGTAGGCAGTATAGTTGGAACACCAGATGAGGTGGTTTATGGGCCTTTATACAGAGTTCCTCAAATGGAGTTAAGGACCTGGCGTAGTCCCCTCTGGATCTGATCTCCTTTATATCTGCGTAACCAGTTGCCTCCGGAGAATGTGGAGCACTCCGGGACAACAGGGGCAAAATGGGGTGGAGGGAATACCTGTCTCAGTTGAGTCCAGTTTTCCCGTTTCCAGGAGAGAAATTGCACACCCTCAACTCCAGGGGGAAAAAGCTTATTGTCGAATATGGGTGTTAGGGGGCCTAAGTATGAAGATATTTTGCCCTTACCTAAGAGTTTGTCCCATATGACCAGTGCCTGACGCAATAAGTAAGAAAAGGAGGAGCTTCTGACCTTGTAAGATGGAGGAAGCCACGGAGCCCCCTTTCCCTTAATGTCCGAAAAGGAGTCATCATGATATGTTTCTGGGTATGTGGGATCAGCATACATTGATTCTATAATTTTGGATAGGATCCCTGCCCTGTGATATATCCAAAAGTCTGGGACACCCAAACACCCATTATTCTTGTCCTTAGTTAAAGTGGATAACTTTATTCTAGGATGACAACTTTTCCAGATGAACTTGAGGGATATGGATTTTAGCTCCTTAAAAAAAGAGGGGTGGATTTCTATGGGAACGGTTTGGAACAGATATAGGGCCCTTGGAAGGACAGCCATTTTCAGAAGATTGATAAGACCAAACCAGGATAGGGGAAGAGACTCCCATTTATGTATGTCGTTTTTAATCCGCGAGAGAAGAGGTGAGTAATTGAGAGCAAATAATCTGGAAAGGTCTGATGGGATTTGGATTCCCAGATAGGTTAGCGAGCTAGTTTGCCATTTAAAGGGAAATGTATCCCTGATAATTCCGAAATCCCTGCTGCGTATAGAAATGTTTAGGCCTTCCGTCTTGTTTATGTTAAGTTTAAAGTTGCTCATAGTCTCATATTTATCGCACTCCTGGAGAATTTGCGGTATTGAAGATAGAGGATTGGTGATGTACAGTAGCAAATTATCTGCGTAGAGGGATAGTTTGTGGTTGGTCGTAGTAGTATTAATCCCTGTGATAAGAGGGTTGTTGCGTAGGGCTATGGCTAAATATTCCATTACTAGAGCATGTAGGAGGGGGAAAAGGGGGCACCCCTGCCTAGTTCCATTGTGTATAGTAAACCTATCAGAAAGTAGGCCGTTTACTCGCACACGTGCGGAGGGTTTATCATATAAGGCCATCATTTTGGATATGATATTGGGGCCTAGGCCTATTTGTAGAAGAGATCAGCGTAAAAAGGTCCAATCAACCCTATCAAATGCCTTTTTGGCGTCACATGATAGAATACATAGAGGGATCTTTTTTAATTTAGCATAGTGAATAAGGTTGATTGTCCTGTTCACGTTTATTTTAGCTTCTCTGTGGGGTATGAAGCCCACTTGATCACCATGTATCAGTGTGGGCATGAAAGATTGTAAGCTTACTGCCAGTACTTTAGAGAAAGCCTTAATGTCCACATTTATCAACGAAATAGGCCTATAGTTTTCACATTTATTGGGGTCATTCCCTTTCTTATGGAGTACTGAAATGTGGGCCTCGAGGGATTGGGATGGAAAAGAACATGATGGAGAGATGGCATTACATACTTTTGTAAAATAGGGGGAAAGTACATTTAAGGATTTTTTAAAGAATCTAACTGTAAAACAGTCTGGGCCAGGACATTTGCCGTTTGGCATAGATTTTATGGCATGAACAAGTTTTTCATCTGTAAGGGGTGTGTCTAAGGTGTCAGTAGCTTCTTGTGGTATTTGAGGAATAGCTGTAGTATTGATGTATTCTTGGACCCTAAATACCATTTCCTGCGATGAAATGAAATTCCCACTATTTTGTATATTGTAAAGTTCTGCGTAAAAGTCTTTGAACGAGGAGGCTATGTCCATGGGGCTATGAGCAACCTGGCCTGATTTATTTTGAACCGATATGATATGGTTTCTGGGGTGTAGTTGCTTTGTTAGTAAGCTGCCTCTTTTATTTCCAAATTTAAAGTGAGATTTTTTTAATCTGTCCCTCATATTAAGATATTTCTGTTCGATTATGCTTTTCAATTAATTTATGATGGTGCTTAACCTAACGTAGAGACCCTTCTCTAGAGATTTTTTGTGAGCTTCCTCCATCTTCCGGAGTTCTTCCATTAATTTTAGAATATGGGCTCCCCTTTCCCTTTTCAATCTGGCTCAGTGTTTTATGTAAACTCCTCCGAGTACGCACTTGAGAGCTTCCCATTGAATGGGTAAATTGGTGGAGTCAGAGGCGTGGTCACATAAAAAGGAGCTAATGGTGTGGGATATCTCACTTGTGCATTGAGCATCATTAAGTAAATTATCATTCAGTTTCCACGACCAGGGTCTACGAATAAGATTAGGCCATTGGCATGAGAAAGATCGGAGAATGATCCGACCACAGTGCTGAGTCTATAGTGGCTGTGGGATTCTGATCCAGAAGGGACTGGGATACCAGAAAGAAGTCAATACGTGAGTATGGCTGTCTTGGGTGGGAATAATGTGTGTAGTTCTTGGTCGAGGGATTTAGGATCCGCCAGATGTCTACTAGGCGGTATTTATTGAATAGCTGCCTAATTTTATTGAGGGAAGGCCTGGAGAGGGAGCTTTTTCCTGATGAGGAGTCCTCATGTGGGCGGAGTGTTAGATTGAAATCCCCTCCCACTATCCATGTGCCAGAAGCAAAACCCCCTAGGATCCCGAAAACTCTATGTGCCCACCGAATCTGCCCCTGATTTGGTAGATATAAATTGGCAATTGTAAACTCATGCCCAAAAAGTGAGACTTTAGCAAAGATGTACCTTCCCTCTTTGTCAATCTTGGAGTCTAAGACATTAATCGCAAGCGATTTATGAAAGGCGATTGAAACCCCTTTGGTTTTGCCTACTGGATTTGGACTATGAATCCAGGTGGGATAGTATTTATTTTTGAAAGCTGGGATGGAGGAGGCCTTGAAGTGGGTCTCCTGGAGAAAAATAATATCCGCCTTAGCTTTATGAAGGCCATAGAGGATTTTGGAGCGTTTTTCCGTGATATTAATCCCCTGTACATTAAGGGAGACACACTTCAAGGACCCCATTGTGGTTTCTGGGGAAAAATGTTACTTTTGATTATTGATACATTTTGTGATGAACCTGTGACTAGGTTGAGGCGAGACCAGCAAAATAACTGCATTAGGACCAATGGACAATATAAGCAGGGTAGTATATAACCCAGAATAGCGTGTAAGACACACTGTGTAAGCCTAAAACAGGCTCTACTGGGGGGGGGGGGGGGGGGGACACTTTATCTTTATCCAATGCGGATAAGAAAGCATATATGAACAATGGAAAACACAGATACCATAGCTTAAGAGCGACGGTCTATGGTGAATTAACAGATACACTTAGTGATCATATTGGCATATAACAAGATTGTCAACCTCAAATAATGTAGGGTGGTGATTAGTTTGTGCAAGGAGCAGTGCACCAAACTCCTGTAAAACATTCAGTGGCTTATGGCAAGAGATGGGAGTAGTAGTGAGGCAGAAAATAAGGGGTGAAAAAATGTAGGTACTTAGAGGGGATAAGGGCTGGGGGGGGGGGGGGAGGAAAGGGAGTAGGAAGCAGGGAGGGGGAGTGAGAGAGAGTAGGGATAGGTGAAGAAGCAGTAGATGCATTATTTGGAACACATACGGTAATACTATATAACTGGTGCCTATGTTATATTAATGCATCGTTATGAGCTGCCATCAGCTTAATTTGAAGATACATAGATTAAACTTATATCAGTTGGGGTGTTAAAAGCCCCAATTTGTGCCTCACTCATTTGTGATAACATTATCTTGTCATCTGGAAAGCAAAGGTGTTTCTTCAGGTGTTAGCCCTGTCATGGCAGCTGGAATGAGAGACCTGGGAGCCCTGAGACAATCTAGAGGCCTGCGATCCTTTACGCTTTCTCTTTTTTGGAACCATGCTTTGCCATTTGGTGTTAGGAGGAGACACCGGCAGGGGAGTCTTAAAGGGCCAGTCCGGGAGAGAGACTTGAAAGAGCTTGAAAGTGCCTAGAAGATTGGTCAGGTCTCCGAGCTGTTTAAAAGTGGCAGATTTCCCATTTCTGCAAGCAGTTAGCTGAAATGGGTAGCCCAGTTTATGTCATTGTCTTTGAGAACCTGAGTCAGGGGTTTCAGAGCCTTTCGCAGCTCAAGGGTTTTTCTGGAGAGATCCGGGAGAAGCATGATTGCTGTGTCGTTAAACATGATGGTATCTTGCTCTCTTGCTGCTGTCATAATTTAATCCTTTACTTTGAAAAAATGTATTCTGCAAATGATGTCATAAGGCCTGTTGGGGTCTGAGTTTATAGGGCCTAAGGAGCGGTGAGCCCGGTCAATTTCAATCTTTTCTTCTTTCCTGAGTAACTGCGGGAATATTTTTTGCATGGCGGGTTCGATGTCAGTGGATGCGACTGTTTCTGGGATGCCACGCACCCTAATGTTGTTGCGACGATTACGGTTTTCTATATCGTCCATCTGCATGATGTGTTCGACATTTAAGGACGCCTGCATCGTTATGGCGGTCTGGTATTGATCGAGCCTTTCTTTGATGTTATCTATCTCTCCCTCTAAATCCTCTACCCTGTGCCCAATCTGATTGATGTCCGCTTGAAGCTTCTCTGTTTCTTGTTTGTATGTATCCTCCAGCCGAGAGACATATATTTTTCCAAGTCTTGGAGTGTGGGAGGGAACGTAGATAATGTTTAAGATCCCAATCCTCCTCATGGGTGCTTCTGCTGTATGACTGCTTTGTGCGGCCTTGTGAGGAGCTCCCTTTGTGTGGTGTTACTGGGGTATGGATCTCCCGGTCTGAAGCACTAGAGGATCTTCCCCTGGCCTCCGGACTTTCAGTGCGGAACACTCTAGGTACTGATCCGCTTAGCTCTACATCACTGTGTACCCTTCCCCTTGCGTTAGACTTACTGTTGTTGTGCGAGTCTGAAGGAGAGAAGCGTCTCCGGCGGTTTTCCGTTCCAGTGTCACTATCACTGCTCGGTGTTTTTTTTTTTTGCTGGTGCTGGTTCTCTTGTCTGCTTTGTGGGCACTGCGGGGAGGAGAGGGAAATCTGCGGGATTTTCTCGGACGAGTCTTGTCCTTCTTAGCGGTCGGCAGTTCCACGCTGCATCCTCTCGTGCCTGGCGCCATCTTGGGGCCTTCAGTGCAGGCCGATCTGGATCCCGTTTTCGCGAAATATGCCCGGATTCCTCAGCACTTGAGAGCTTGGGGGTTGTCACTGAGTCTGCCTCGATTCCTCTGCCACATCAATTGCTGGCGGGTGCTGCACTGCTCCGGATTGATGAGGAAAATTAGACGGTCGTCTCAGGAGCTCAGAGTCTCTGCTGCGCACTCGGCCATGGCTAGCCACGCCCCCCCAGGGAGTTAGCTTTTTATATATGTAACAATTTATGTATTCTTTTTGAAATACCATCCTTTTTTTAACAAGTTATTTGTTCTGGTAGCTGTGGGAGTGAGGCAGGGACAGGAAGGGGTTAATAATTTTTATTTGTGTAGGGTTTTTTTTTTTTTTTGCGTTGCATCGCCACCTGGTGTTGGAAGAGGGTTGATGGAAGAGACTTCCATCACCCCTCTTCGACCACCGGGTGGTGCTGATGGTATTCTGGATCCTGATCACCTCTATTGTGGTTGGAAACGAGATGTCAGGGTTACATCGCCGCCACGGTGGAGGAGAGAAGCCAATCCAGCCGCCCGGAGAGGTAAGTATAAAACCTCCCTGCGCCCTGCTCTGTATGCCCTGCCTATCCTGCCAGGCTGGGGAAGTCGCACTTCCCCAGCAGCATGAAGAATTTGGCCCCTGCAGCCAAATAAAGTTTTACTTCATTTGGCTGCTAAAAGGTTGAAAAAAGCAAATGGTTTGGAATATTATGCAGCAAATTCTAAGGTTCTTTTTACCACATAAGGAAAAACGCATTTAGGTGTGAAAGGGCCCACTGACTCAAGCCTCTTTTAGATGTGAGGCTGAACTGTGCGCTAGCCAAGCAGTTCGGCGTCCCGTCTGCTGCCCATCAGTGCAGTTCAGTTGCAATTTAAAACAACTGAATTGCAGCAATTGTTACACCACATGTGCCAAACGCTGACAAGTGGTGGGGTGTTACCCAGCCGCAGAGGACTGCGACACGTTGAGTCTAAGCATGGCTACAGCTGTACTCAGATCTGACTGTATGGGAGGGCCCCCTGCCTCGCGCCAGTACTGAGCGCTAACAATCGCCCGTCCGCTGTAGTAGAGCAGCTGACCGCCTATTAGTTGCCCAACTGAAAGAGGCCACAAAAGTACACATGAAAGTCAAGTGTGAACCCAGCTTTATTAAAGTTATTGAAATATAATTTATGGTTGCTATGGGTAACCACCTTTTTGGCACCAGCACTCTAACAACTGCGCTTAGTAACTTGACATTCTCACAGTCTGGCAGATACCTTATGCGAACAGCAAACGTTCAAGCATTTAAGAAATGTTTATTTGGCAAACTCAGGAATACATGTGCACATACTGTACATCTTAAGCAATCTTCGTTATCTCAGCAAAGCAAGAATATGTGGATCATTCCATGGCCTTTCATTGCATTCATAAGTCAATCCTATTAACTGACTAAGGGCAGCCATACACTGGTCGATTGCCACCAGTTCGACCAACAGATAGTTCCCTTTCTGATCGAATTTGATCAGAGAGCGATCTAATGGCTCCCTATTACTGCACACAGATTTTGAATCGATTCACAACCTGTGGAGCTGCCGCTACCCAACAACCCCCCACATCCTCCCCCCCTCCCCCCGTGTGTTCCCCCGGCCTGCAGCAATACATTACCTGTCCACCGGTGCTAGTCCCCGGTCCATGCTGTCACTTTCTCTGGCTGGCCCATCTCCTCATCACTACCTGTCCCGTCCTGTGATGAACAGTAGTACAAACAGTAGAGGGCGCTCTAATGTTTGAACTTCGGCTTGTCACAGTAGGAGACAGGAAGTGCAGAGGAGACAGGCAAGCCGGAGAAAGTGTCAGCACGGACGGAAAGGTAGTGTATTGCTGCCGCTATGCTGCGTCGGTTGTCGCCGTAACGATCGCCGCTAACGACACACTCCCGACCCACCTCCTAATGAGCAAAGTTTCCTGCTGGGACGGATCGACTGAATCGATCGATTTTGGATGAAAATTGATCGGTCAACGTTTACCTTATCAATTTATATATGGCGCTTCCTTCCGGATTACTACGGTGTGGATTGGATTGTGTTCTGTTCCTGCTGAATTTGTTTATATTATGATCAGCACAAAATGCCAAGACTGTGAGATAAAGGCATGTTTGACCTTTCCTACCCAGTAAGATGTACTGCTAAAACTCAGAGCGGTTTCTTAAAGGAGAACTCTGTATTTTGTCTCTGACTACACCATAGTTCTCTACAGTAATTAGGGAATTCTATATTGCAAGCATATGATCCATAAAATCACTTCTTACAAAAGTATTTTTGTCATTCTCGCATTGTAGCCAAGGCCAATATGAGAATGTGGTGTAAGGATTTCAGAACTTGATATGTTGTATGGTCTGATAAGTTAAGTCTTAAAGGACACCTGTGTTTAGAGTAATATTGAGGTTGACATTACTTCCTTTTAAGCCAGGGCTGTGGAGTCTGTACAAAAATCATTCAACTCCTCAGCTTATGAAATCACCGACTCCAATATCAACTCCAGGTACCCAAAATGGCTCCAACTCCTCCACTCCGACTCCTTAGTCTAATACTTACCAGGGCTGTGGATTTGGTACAAAAATCATTAGACTCCTCAGTTTATGAAACCTCCGACTCCAGGCACCCAAAATTACTCCGACTCCACAGCCCTGTTTTAAGCAATGCAGATTGCTTGGCTAACCTTAACCATAGACCCTGAACAAACATGCCGATCAGGTGTTTTTGACTGAAGTTAGAGTGGATTAAGCCGCATGCTTGTTTCAGGTGCAATCTAGACATTACTGCAGCCAAAGAGATCAACAGGACTGCCAGGCAACTGGTGATGTTGAAAAAGGAAATACAGTGGAGGAAATAATTATTTGACCCCTCACTGATTTTGTAAGTTTGTCCAATGACAAAGAAATGACGTCTCAGAACAGTATCATTTCAATGGTAGGTTTATTTTAACAGTGGCAGATAGCACATCAAAAGGAAAATCGAAAAAATAACCTTAAATAAAAGATAGCAACTGATTTGCATTTCATTGAGTGAAATAAGTTTTTGAACCCTATCTAGGCCTGAACGATTTTAGGAAAAGATTGAAATGCACGATTTCTGTCAGAAATTGCGATCTCGATTCGATTCACGATTTTTTTTCAAAATCAAGCTTTAGCATGCACCTCATCCAGACTTCCTCTGTGCAAAGGAGGCGGGCAGAGCTGTGATAAATCCTAAGCCCAAACTCAAATAGACAGGGGGCCAAAATTAAAAAAAAAAAGAGGCCAAGTCGAGGGGGTGGGAAGTTATCATGATCTGTCCCTTGATTCTCCATGCGGCACGTATTACTATGTAGGGGGGGGGGGGGGGGGGATTAAAAGTAAAGTCACAGTGGTAGTGGGGACAGTTAATGTTAGGCATGGGATAGGTAGCATAAAGATAAGCTGGGGGGGTTGCACTGATACACATGCACACACTTAATTCTCCATCTCCCACTCAGCACTTACTGATACACACTTCTCCATCTTGCAGCACTCACTGATACACACGCACACACATGTACACTTTACACACACACACGCACACACATGTACACTTTACACATACACACGCACACACATGTACACTTTACACACACACACACGCACACACATATATACACACATACACGTACACACACACTGTATACACACAAACACGTACACACACACCGTATACACACACACACACACACACACACACACATACACACGTACACTATATACACACACACACGCACACACATATATACACACATACACGTACACACACACACACACACACACACACACACCTTGCAGCACTCACTGATACACACAGATGATAGTACACATTGATATGCACACAAACACACTTCTCCTGCACTCACTGATACACAGACAGTCACACATTTCAGTCTTGCTTACACAATCTCCCCCACGCTGTGCAGATCCACATGCTCTCTTCTCCTGTACTTCAGCAATGACAACTTCTGGAAGGGGGAGGGAGGGAATTCGTTCTCTGCTCCCTGCTTGCATGGGAACTGCCTGAATAAGGGGGGGAGGGAAAATCGGACCAGAGATAAGCTAAATAGCCGTCATCTCTCCCGGTGGTCTGCAGAGCTGCCGATTAACAATCAGCGGAGGAAATTAGTGTTTGCCACCTAAGCGTCAGCGAGAGCGAGAGCCTGAGACTGCCGCTGGGCTGATGACGTAGGAGGAAGAGGAGGAGAGGGAAGTAGGCAGAAGGAAAGATAAGCTGCCGCGGGGAGTGAAAGACGCTGCTATTTTACACTGAGCTGCGCACAGCGGGAGGGCAAAGGTCCAGCAGAATATCGTAAAAAATCGACACTGTGGCGATCACGGAATCGTCATTTCTGTGATCGCGATTTCGATATTAAAACGATAAATCGTTCAGGCCTACCTCTAACAATAAAAGACTTAATACTTAGTGGAAAAACCCTTGTTTGCAAGCACAGAGGTCAAACGTTTCTTGTAATTGATGACCAAGTTTGCACACATTTTAGGAGGAATGTTGGTCCACTCCTCTTTGCAGATCATCTCTAAATCCCTAAAGTTTCGAGGCTGTCTCTGTGCAACTCTGAGCTTGAGCTCCCTCCATAGGTTTTCTATTGGATTAAGGTCCGGAGAGTGACTAGGCCACTCCATGACCTTAATGTGCTTCTTCTTGAGCCACTCCTTTGTTGCCTTTGCTGTATGTTTTGGGTCATTGTCGTGCTGGAACACCCATCCAAGAGACCCATTTTCAGCTTCCTGGCAGAGGGAAGGAGGTTGTCGTTCAGGATTTCACAATACATGGCTCCGTCCATTTTCCCGTTAATGCGATTAAGTTGTCCTGTGCCCTTAGCAGAAAAACACCCCCAAAGCAAAATGTTTCCAATCCCATGCTTGACGGTGGGGACAGTGTTTTGGGGGTCATAGGCAGCATTTTTCTTCCTCCAAACACAGCGAGTTGAGTTAATGCCAAAGAGCTCTATTTTGGTCTCATCAGACCACAGCACCTTCTCCCAGTCACTCACAGAATCATTCAGGTGTTCGTTGGCAAACTTCAGACGGGCCTGCACATGTGCCTTCTTGAGCAGGGGGACCTTGCGAGCCCTGCAGGATTTTAATCCATTGCGGTGTAATGTGTTTCCAATGGTTTTCTTGGTGACTGTGGTCCCTGCTAATTTGAGGTCATTTACTAACTCCTCCCGTGTAGTTCTAGGATGCTTTTTCACCTTTCTCAGAACCATTGACACCCCACGAGGTGAGATCTTGCGCGGAGCCCCAGAGCGAGGTCGATTGATGGTCATTTTGTGCTCCTTCCATTTTCGAACAATCGCACTAACAGTTGTCACCTTCTCTCCCAGCTTCTTGTTAATGGTTTTGTAGCCCATTACAGCCTGTGCAGGTCTACAATTTTGTCTCTGACATCCTTGGACAGCTCTTTGGTCTTTCCCATGTTGGAGAGTTTGATTGATTGATTCTGTGGACAGGTGTCTTTTATACAGGTGACTAGTTAAGACAGGTGTCCTTAATGAGGCTGACTAATTGAGTAGAAGTGTCTAACCACTCTGTGGGAGCCAGAACTCTTAATGGTTGTTAGGGGTTCAAAAACGTACTTCACTCAATGAAATGCAAATCAGTTGCTATCTTTTATTTAAGGTTATTTTTTCGATTTTCCTTTTGATGTGCTATCTGCCACTGTTAAAATAAACCTACCATTGAAATGATACTGTTCTGAGACTTTTCATTTCTTTGTCATTGGACAAACTTACAAAATCAGTGAGGGGTCAAATAATTATTTCCTCCACTGTAAATATGACAGCCACCATATCCCTCTCAGTTTAGGTGACCTTTAAACTGCTTGTCCAAATTGAATTTGATCAGATAGTGGCCACGACACTATGGGTCAGTGATTCACCACTATTCCCTCATACAGAGGTTCTTCAACATGTCCAATCAGACTTTCAATAAACAGTGTAAAATCGTTTTGCAAGTGAATCGATCAGATATGTTGGGGCAAGATATTACTGGCAGATTCAATCAGTGATTGAATAGGTCACAGATGGAATAGATAAACTGATGTATATATGGCCACAGCTAAACTCTGTCCTGTTCATCCAGACACATTTTATTTTGAAGAAAGCCAAAGCATTATTTCTAGTGTGTTCCTGTGTGTTACTAATTGTTAAACGTTGATAAATCCGTAATAGGTATAGGTCAGGGCTATCCAACTCCAGTCCTCAAGGGCCATAGCCATGCAGTGTTCAGGATGGACTGAGACATGTATTCTGCTTGATGGACCGCAACTTTCCTGTTTCGGTCCCATCAAATGTATTTGAGCTGTACCAAAAATGTGTGAGGACTAGGCCTGAACAATTTTAGGATAAAATTGAATTGAGCAATTCTCTGTCTGAAATCTTGATTTCGATTTGATTCATGTTATCCTTCAAAATTAAGCTTTGTTTCCCCTCTGTGCCTCTCTTTGTGCACCCTTTGTCTCTCTCTGTGTCCCCTCTGGGTCTCCCTTTGTGCCCCTTTTGTCTCTCTCTCTCTCTGTGCCCCCTTTGGGTCTCTCTCTTGGCCCTTTTGTCTCTCTGTGCCCTCTCTGTCACCCAAGCTGCAGCAGTGCTCGACATACCTTCCAGCACGTGTCCAGCATCTATCCACTTTTTCTACTGCATGCTCTACTGCACAACATACTTCCTGTATGGCATTTGACATACAGGAACAAGGAAGTATTCTGTGCACAAGATGGCGATAGAGGACAGACAGCGTGCGGAAGGTATGTCCAACACTGCCGATGCTGCAGGCCGCACGCGCCAAAATTTGGGGGTAGTTTGAAACCGCTTCTTCAAACGTCCCCACGTGGTGATTAAGTCATCGTGGAAATCGGCGCTTTGACGATTCTGAATTGGTTTAAATTCGATTTATCGTTCAGGCCTAGTGAGGACCTCCGCCATTGAGGATGGAGTTTGACAGCCCTGGTATAGGCTGCTGACTTTGTGCCATTAGATCCAGTGTTTGCTTTGCAGGGCTGCATTCTGGCCAAGTGAACAAGGCTATTTTACTGCACAAGGTGCAAGTACTGGTCTTCATATTTCAAATGGCAGAAAAATAATGTCTCCTGGAGCACACCCAATCAGAATCTGCTATTGATTTTTGTGACCTCCGCAATAAACAATAACTCTACTGAACGTTGATGGGAAATTTCTAATGCACAAAGTGTGCAGTGGTGTTCTATTACTCAAGTAACTGGAGGTTTTCTCTCTGAAGCATGACAGCATCACAAGAAGTATTTGGGCTGTACTGCAGGCAAATTATAGCTCTAACTTTTATCTGGTCCTCTATAATTCCCTCTTAAAAAGGCTGTATTTCTGGCAGATTCACTAAACACTGTATTCCTTTTATGTGGTAAAACATTTTCTTGCAGAACTTCACAGATCACACTAAAGGTGGCCACACACCATACAATTATTCAAATATCTGTTCAATTTAGGAATTGCAATAAACATTTCTGACTGATTGTAACATTTCAAAAATATGACCAATGTACCACACACGTATGGTTAATTTTTCCCCAATTATAATAAAAATGATTGGAAACTCTGACAAAATTGCGAGGGTATGTATATTAATAAATTGACAATCCAACAACAATCTTTAGAAAGATTGAAGAAAAATATCTGGCATTCCAGATCGATTAAAATCAAACAGGAAATCCGATCGGATTTTTCAGTCGAATGGAAAAAAAAGCTTTCAATTTTTTTTCCCGAGACACGTGTTCAATTATTCCCCAGTTATGAAAAAAAATGATTGAAAACTCTGAGAAAATTGCTTGGGTGTATATATTAATAAATTGATAAGTCCTGTTTTTATTTTTATTGAATAAAAACTGGAAATCCGATCAGATTTCTTGCTCGAATTTAAAAAAAAAAAATTTAGATTTTTGGGAAAATCCGATCATTTTTATCGAATTGCTGTAAAATTGGATCATTTTATTGTATCGTGTGTGGCCACCTTTACAAAGAGCAGAGTATAATATTACAGAGGGCATACATGTCAATTGCCAAGAAGTACAACACAGTAATAGCAATTAAAGCTAATCTCTAGCAATAAAATAGCAGATACTTACCTATGGAGTGGGAAGTCTTTGGATCCTAGAGCCTCCCCTGTCCTCTCTCGGTGTCCTCATTCCCCCGCTGACCCCTGGGGAAGTTACGCCACCTCCGGGAGCACTCTGGTCCCCGAGAGCTCCTAAAGACGGGCAGCTCTGTACTGCGCATGTGCAAGTGCACACTCAGGCATGTGCAGTACGGAACCACCTGTCTTCAGAAGCATTCGGGGACACAAGTGCTTGAATCCTTTTGGGGGGGGGGGGTTCCCAAAGACCTATTCGACCAACTGACAACAGGGATGACAGTGCTGGTACAAGGGCACCGAGAGGGAACAGGGAAGGTTAAATAGGGTCCAGAGGCGTACATCGCATCTCAGTGCTGGGCAAGTTGGGGCAGAGCGAGCCAAATGACTGCTCTACCTGCTGCAGCTAAACTCAGAGATGGTGTTTAAATACTATTCCCCCTCTGAGTTGTCGCAACTCGGAGGGAAATGTAATTCGGGGTCTGACAACCGCCGAAGCCCCGATTTACCGTTACGCAGGGCAAGCAGCATAGCATTGCTGCTATGACGGCGCCCAGCTTCAGGGCTCATCGCTGCACCCCCAAAATGAACTGCTTCGGATCCAGAGCCTTTCCTCTCCATAGAGAAGTATCAGAATTTTTTTTTCCGCCTCACTTCAGTTTTACTTTTACCAGCGACTCTGAGAAAAACATTTTGTCTCTTTGTGCAAATCTCCGTAATATATTGTAATTTCACTCAACAGTGCTGGCCAAACGTTTTAATTGTAATTGTTCAATAGTACTTTGCGTTGCATTTAATGATTGCTGCTATATAAAATCAAACTCACAAGAACAATATATAGTAGTAATTGTGATCATTTTTATTCCACTGAAGGGTTGGAAAGTTTGATTTGCAATGAATCAAACTAATTATCTTAAAACGGATAGTTTTTAAATTCTTTTGTGATCCTTTCTTATTAATGGTTGAAGAAGACTGTATTCAAATCTATACATTTGTGGATAGCATTAGTTACTTCACAGCCATGCTTACGTTGTGGTATTTTTTTTCCATCATAGCGTGTAGTACACAAAAAAAGTATGATCCACAAGAAGAGGAAGAGAAAAAGAAAGGGGAACCATCCTTAGAAGAGATCAGCGCCAAGTGGTAAGACTGCAAGAAAAGCAGTCTTAAATAATAACTGTACTCACAAATTTAAGTCAAAAGTATAAATGGGTCGGCACCACCAAGTAGTAATTATAGCTCTTTTATTCCAGCAGTACTGCTGGAATAAAAGAGCTATAATTACTACTTGGTGGTGCCGACCCATTTATACTTTTGACTGTGGTGATCCCAAGAGATACTGGGACGGGGTCGAGGCACACCTCCTCTTGCCAAGGTGCTCCTCGCTTCACTTCTTTGCTCACAAATTTAAGTACAGTACTGTTGTCTATCTCCCCCTCAGAATGCACCTTAAATTAAGTGCACTGTTTATACTGTTCTTTACACTTCCTGAACAGTGCAGGGCAGACTAGTGCACCATGGCATGGCTAGCCCTATAATGAACGGTGATGTTGTTGGAGCAAGGGGGGGGGGGGGGGGGAACGTCGGTGCTAGGGTTATTGGCAATTCAGGAATCACGCCAGGTGTTCGGCCCCCTGGCTTAATCCCCTGTATAACAGTATCGCTATATGGGGGCATCAGTTGTGAAAATAAAGCTGTGCCATGAAGTCTAGAAATGTAAGAAGGTGATGACCAGCAGCACTCTTCTGTAAAGAGCACTTCGGGACAGATGAATAGTTTATTTTAGTAAGTACAATTATTCCTATTCGAGTTGAAGTTTCCAGCAGAGTCGTTCAGTTTAATTGTATCAGTTTGCCCAGCTTTTCAACTTCAGCCAGTCTTATCGATAGAAAACCCTGACTGGGTACAGTATGAAATTTTTCAGTGGCCAGTAACCTGTGAAATTCAATTGGAAACCAAAAAACAACTGTTAGAAAAAATACAAAACAATAGAAACGTAAAATAAGCTGTCTGCATAAGAATACACATCCTTAGGTCTCAGACACACTATAAGCGCTTTTCTGAGTGATTTTTGGCCATCAGAGCTTTCTGAGAGCTTTTTTAAAAATGCTTCCATTGACTTACATTAACCTCCTTGCCGGTTATCCTGAGCTCAGCTTGGGGTAACATGCGCAGGATTTCTCAGGCCCTGCTGGGCCGATTTGCATAATTTTTTTTTCATTGCACGCAGCTAGCACTTTGCTAGCTGCGTGCATATTCCGATTGCCGCCGACTCGCCGCTACCCGCTGCGCCGCCCCCCCTCCAGACCCCTTGCGCAGCCTGGCCAATCAGTGCCATGCAGCGCTGAGGGGTGGTTCGGGATTCCCTCTGACGTCCCGACGTCCATGACGTTGGTGAAGTCATCCCGCCCCGTCGCCATGGCGACCGGGGAAGCCAAGCATGAAATCCCGTTCTGAACGGGATTTCCAGCTTACTCTGATCGCCGGAGGCGATCGGAGTGGGTGGGGCGATGCCGCTGCTCAGCGGCTATCATGTAGCGAGCCCTGGGCTTGCTACATGATTTAAAAAAAAATAAAATAAAAAAAAGTGCTGTGCTGCCCCCTTGCCGCGGGAATTGGACCGGCAAGGGGGTTAACCACTTTCCCCACCACTACAGTATATCTACGTCCTCTGTGACTTCATCTAAGCCACGAGGACGTAGATATACATCTTGTAGTTGAACCAGTGCTGTGCAGGATCGGACTTATTCCTGTGCACACCTACCACTATCTCCTGCAGCACTAATTGGTGAAAAGGAATATATGTTCCCTGAACCAATAAGATTGATTTTTGCCATTAAAAATATTTTTATTTTCTCAGCTCATAGTGAAAAATACACACTGTAGCATTATTTCAGAATCAAATATCTTCACCATAAATTTTGACAGGAACGTAATCTAAGTTTTGTGATAAAACATAGAAACAGCCAAACAAAATGTGTTTTTTTTAATCTAAAGTAGTGCTTTTTATTTTTAAACCGGAATTGGTAAAACTGAGAAATGTTTTTTTCAAAAAAAAATTTCCTCCTTTCACCCTCCACCCCCCATTAAAATGCATAGAAAACAGAATTGATTGAGTGAAAAATGCCACCATACAATGAAGCCTAAGTTTGTCGTGAAAACTATATATTTCATTTAGGTGTCATAAGTAGGAATAAAGTTATTGCAGAATAAATAGGGATACAGATAAAATGTAAAAACTGCTCTATTCCATAAGTGGGAAACAATGTCTGGATGCGAAGTGGTTAAAATCTCTGTAAAATTGCGATCACGGTAAAATTGTGCGATTTTAATGTAAGTCAATAGGAGCATTTTTTAAAAAGCTCTCAGAAAGCTCTGATGGCTAAAAAGCACTTATAGTGTGCCTGAGCCCTAAAAGTAATACCGTATATACTCGCAAGCAAGCCGACCCGCATATAAGCTGACCCCCCAACTTTTTCCTGAAAAACCAGGAAAAAATGATTGACCCCCATATAAGCCGGGGGTAGGAAATGCTGGCCGCGTGAACCCCCCCCCCCCCCCCCAGTGTGTCCCAGTATAGTTAGTATAGTGGCCAGTATGGGTAGGTAGTGCCCAGTATAGCTAGTATAGTGCCCAGTATAGTGCCCAGTATAGCTAGTATAGTGCTCGGTATAGGTAGTATAGTGCCAGGTATAGCTAGTATAGTGCCCAAGTATAGCTGGTATAGTGCTCAGTATAGCTAGTATAGTGCTCAGTATAGATAGTATAGTGCCCGGTATAGCTAGTATAGTGCTCAGTATAGGTAGTATAGTGCCAGGTATAGCTAGTATAGTGCTCAGTATACGGTAGCTAGTATAGTGCTCAGTATAGGTAGTATAGTGCCAGGTATAGCTAGTTTAGTGCCCAAGTATAGCTAGTATAGTGCCCCCCGCCTCACCCAACTCCCCCCCGCGGTCGCCGCTGCTATTAGCTTACTGTGCGGCTTCCTCTATTCCCCTCTCCGTCTCCCGGGCATGTAAATATTTCACAGCAGCTCGCTCCACGGCGGCTGCTGTGTGATGACAGGAAGCTGTAGGCAGAGCGGTTTCCTGTAACGGCGAAACCGCTCTGCCTTCAGCTTCCTGTCATCACACAGCAGCCGCCGTGGAGCGAGCTGCTGTGAACTATTTACATGCCCGGAAGACGGAGAGGGGAATAGAGAAAGCCGCACAGTAAGCTAATAGCAGCGGCGGGGCGGGGGGGGGAGGCGGCCTTCCACCAACAACGAGACTCGCAAGCAAGCCGACCCCCCAACTTTTGGCCCACTTTTGGGGGGTCAAAAGTTCGGCTTGCTTGCGAGTATATACGGTACTTTGTTGAAGTACCTTTTGAAGTAATTACAGCTTTCAGTCTTCTTGGGTAGGAGTCTATCAGTATGATACAACTTGACTTGGCAATATTTTTCCTGCCTTCCATGTGAGGGCGATTTAAATCTGTCAGTCCTGCTGATCTTTCTGGTCAGTTGGGTCTAAGGCCCAGTGCACACCAAAACCGCTAGCAGATCCACAAAAAGCTAGCGGTTTTGGGTGCGGAGTGCAGATATTTAAGGCAGTGCACACCGAGCGGATTTGTATGCGATCCGCCGGCCGCATCCGCCTGAACATCCGCGTGGCTATTGTATTTCAATGGGCTGGTGCACACCGGTGGTTTGAGGGTTTTAGCAAACTGCAGACGTGCAGCAGGAGGCACGTTTGCGGTTTGCTAAAAACCTCAAACCACCGGTGTGCACCAGCCCATTCAATTACATTAGCCACGCAGATGTTCAGGCCGATGCGGCCGGCGGATCTGCCCGGTGTGCACTGGGCCTATATCACACACCTGAAACTAGCATGTAGCTAATCCAGTCACACTTCAGTCAGAGCACCTGATCTGCATGCTTGTTGTGGGTCAGGACAGCCATGCAATGTGCATTATTTAAAAGAAAATAAACATGTCAGCCTCCATATACCTCTCACCTGAGGTTCCCTTTAAGGTGGCCATACATAACCATTAGATAGAGAGGGATCTATTGCCAGCCCAAATTGTCCTGCTGCCATCCCCCAAATGTATATTCCTTGGTGGGCTACACCGTGTGGGAGTTTGTCAGTTATTGCATTAACGCCATTACCACTGCGCACCCAATCGAGCCTTGCAACTGACGTTTTCAGTCATTCCCGGATGATCCATTTCAGGCTGGAAATCGAGGAAAAGATCGATTAGGTGGCCGTGTTGCAGTACAAATTCTCTTTCAATCTGTTACATTATCAGATTCAAAAGGTCGATCGAGCCATGTATTGGAATAATATATGGTCACACTTATGGTGGCCATACATGGTACAATTTTTTTATACAATCTTACCATTTCTATGTAGTATAAGAGTAAATTAAGTGAATATACTGAAAGGATAAATTTAGGCAGTTACTTTATATTACATAGAAATGGTAAGATTGTATGAAAAAAATGGTACCATGTATGGCCGCCATTACTCTAAGAAGTTCTCCGGCATCTATTGATCTTTCTTTAGATTGTGTTCCATGTTGTCACATTTCGCTGACCAGCCAAGTAGCTGCAACCAGAGGGGACAAAATAATACCAAGCACATTTGGCCTGTGGAAAAGGTATTCTGCTTGATACAGTTACATTTAGTTATCATCCAGACTACTAATCGAAATGACCAGATTAACATTCTTGAAATTCTTTTGCAGATGTAACTATTCAGAAAATAGTCTCCATATATTAAATGTTTGATATAAGAAAGGACTCTGAGCAGAGCCAGTGCCTTTATAAGGTCAAACTGGGCAATTGCTCAGAGTCCCAAGCTCCCTAGTAGCCCACAAGTCGGAGACTAGAAATCACAAGATCAGCTAGCCCGGACTTGGGTTTTCACTGGCTGACTGGCTAGTGTTTTCACTGGCATTTTACATCAACTCCTGTAGAGGTCTGATTGCTAGTCAGCATGACCAAGTTAGAAATGCCAGCTTCAAGTTTGTGATGTGAACTGGCGTTACTGAGAAGAACTGATGTCCCTACCCTGTTCATAAACGGATGTCTGAAACATAAGCCACCAGAAATCCACCATAGGAATGAAGTAATATAGGAAATATGGTTGAAAAATGCAATGTTTTATTTGGTTGATGTAAATATTAGTTTTAAGACTTCACTTTTACAAAGTTTTACAAGTTTTGAGATTTTGAATGAGTTTATAACGTCTTGCATTGTACATAATTGCCAAGTGCATGTTTGTATTGTGCTGCATCCATATTGATTTTTTTTTTAAGGAGACAGAGTCTGTATCAGTCATCTCCTCCTCTGTAACAGTGATAGGTGCTGAAATACCAGCACCAATCATAGAGCCAATAGGATCATAGAGGAATGCAAGAGTGATATGGTTTAAGGAGTGACTGCTGCACACACAAAAAAAAAGTTGTACAGGCATGTTGTTAGCCTACAGATTAGTGATGCATTCTGTTGCTATGGGGGGGGGGGGGACAATGGTGAGGCACACAATACAACTGGAGGGGTTAAGAGGAAAACCATGCCCCTGGCGGATATAATCCGGCACATCAGTTCTCTTGGCAATACACTGGGCACCGTACATACACTAGATTTGTGGTAAAGACATCTATTGTGTGTAGAAGGCTTAATGTAGCTGTAGTTGTCCAGTACAAGCTAATTAGATACTGGAAGAAATTAACCTTTTTACAGCAGTAAACAGCAGGTATATAAGTTGATTAAGTATGAAGGTTGGAAATATGCCAACCAGTTTTGGATTTTTTTTTTCTCTGTATACCGAAGTTACTGCTTTTGCCTATTATACTGATTTTGCTGTCTTTATTTTTAGGACCATGGATTTTCCCGGACACTTTGAGCAGACCTTTCAACAGTTGAATTACCAGCGACTCCAAGGCCAGCTGTGTGACTGTGTCATAGTTGTTGGCAGTCGACATTTTAAAGCTCACCGTTCTGTGCTGGCAGCATGCAGTACTCACTTTCGAGCTCTGTTTACTGTGGCAGAAGGAGACCAAAGTATGAACATGATTCAGCTGGATAGTGAAGTGGTAACATCCGAAGCATTTGCTGCCCTTATTGATATGATGTATACATCCACTCTTATGCTTGGAGAGAGTAATGTGATGGATGTGTTGCTAGCAGCATCCCACCTTCACTTGAATTCTGTAGTGAAAGCATGTAAGCACTACCTCACTACAAGGACACTGCCTATGTCTTCCCCCAATGACAGAGCCCAAGAGCAGAGTGCCCGTATGCAGAGATCTTTCATGCTTCAGCAACTCGGATTAAGTATTGTGAGTTCTGCCTTGAATTCAAGTCAGAACAGTGAAGAACAGTCACAACAGCAACAGACCTCAATGACTTCCTCTGTGCGAAACAACATGGTGGAGCAAAGGGCTACATTTCCAATTAGACGACTGCACAAAAGAAAGCAGTCTTCTGAAGAGAGGGCTAGGCAGCGCATGAGAGCTTCTATTGACGAGTGTCTCATTACTGATGTTACCAATGAGAGTGTACAATCCATGGGCAATTCTAGGGAAGAATATTTCTCCCCCGATTCAATGAAAATGATGGACGCTACAAAATCGGACTCAGTTCCAGACCACCAGGAGGATAACACACTCATGTTTGACCAGTCATTCAGTAACCAAGAGGACACACAAGTGCCTAGCCAGTCTGACAACACTGGAGAAAATATGATCACTATGACAGGTCAGTCAACCACAGTTGAAACAAGTTATAGCCAAGACTCTGGTTGTGATAAAAGTGTCTATCCCTCTGAGACTCATGACCTCACGGTAGACGAGAAAGATCACATGAGGGTAATTGTAAAATCTGAGCCCTTGAGTTCCCCTGAACCTCAGGATGAGGTAAGTGACGTCACATCACAAGCAGAGGGAAGTGAGCCTGTTGAAGTAGAAGGTGCAGCAAGCACAGAGAAAATTGAACTGAGCCCAGAAAGCAGTGATCGGAGTTTTTCTGACCCTCAGTCAAGCACGGACAGAGTGGGGGATATCCATATTTTAGATGTGACTCCCGGCTTAGAGCACAAATCCTCATTTAGCATTTCTAATTTTTTAAACAAAAACAGAAATGGAAGCCTCAGCTTAAGTCAGAACAGTGATGACAACATTCCAAACACAACCAGTGACTGCAGAATAGATGGAGAAGTGTCCTACTTGGTTAGTCCTGAAGCAGGACCTAGTGGTCATTCTTCTAACATGATGTCTCACTTGGATAATCCTTTTAACGATGGCCCAGATTCCCATTTTGCTCGTCCTATGCAGGATGTTATGAGTATGCCTTGTGTTCAATCCTCTAATTATCGTGGAAATGACCCATTTGGAATGGATTATCCTAGGTCGGGGTTAGGGCTTCATTCTATGTCGAGATCAATTATGGGAAATACGAGGGGTCGAGCTTTTAACTTTCCAAATTACCGTCGCATTGCCCCCAAAATGCCAATTGTAACATCTGTAAGGAGCACGCAACTACAAGACAACTCCTCTAATTCCCAAATGATGATGAATGGAGGAAACTCCTCATATGAAAATGGCAACACATCTCAGCAAGGTCCACCTCAGTTGACAAGGGCATCTGCAGATGTACTGTCAAAGTGCAAAAAAGCCCTCTCTGAGCATAATGTGCTGGTGGTAGAGGGTGCACGAAAATATGCCTGTAAAATATGCTGCAAGACTTTCCTGACATTGACAGACTGTAAAAAGCACATACGAGTGCATACAGGTGAAAAACCATATGCCTGCCTGAAATGTGGAAAACGGTTTAGCCAATCCAGTCACTTATATAAGCATTCCAAAACTACTTGCCTTAGGTGGCAAAACAGCAACATTCCTGCAACATTGCTTTAACTTTATCACTGCCTCACCAAGACCAGTTACCATCATTCTGTGTGATGTAGCAACATTTACTTGTACTTAAAGTAGGACCCGAGTGTATTGTGAATGAACAGGCAAATGACTTGAATATATCGTATGGTCTTGAGGACAGACATATCTCTTTATCTAATATCTAACCTCTCTCTGTTTTGAGGTGCAAGTACTTCATTTGTTTATGTATGTTTATGTAAAATGATAAGTCGTTACTAACAAGAAGAGTTTTAACCAGGCATTTCTGTACAATTGTGTAAACATTTTAATGCAAATAATTGCATTTTTATCCATTTTTTGGTAAGTATCGTTTCCTTCCTTAAAGTAAATTATTGAACACTGTTCAAGCTTTTCAATTAAAAAAAAGGGTATTTAAAACTTGCCAATAAATGATCTACAGTGCCAGTGTTTTGATTACTGTTGTGCAGTGCAGCGTGTTCCTTTTCTGCTGATTGCAAAAAAATTACTATCACTACAGTATGGCTAGAGGTGAAAGTCCTACCTACTCCACTAGCTACCCTGTTTTTTAGAGTTCCCAAACCTACCATGAAGTTTAGTGGGCTTGTTCTCCTATATTGTATTAATTTTTGCAAAGAAGGTAGCAAAAGAAATTAATATGCTATCAACAGTAGGCAGCTTTTAGAAATTGTCATGTGTCCATTGTAATTTTGTTTAGAAAATAGGTACGGTAAGCATCTTAAAGTCCAACTGAACCCAGCACAGAGTAAAGCAAATTTATTAAGGCTCGGTTCCCACTTTCTGCAAAAACATACCTGTTCCATACGATTTACAGTTCTGAGCAATACTATTGTTAAAAATGTGGTCCACTTGCACTTGTGGGGGGAAAAAAGGTTTGTTTTGCTGGGTTCCGCCAAAAGGAATGCAGAGTCCTGACCTGCCCCATTTTTCAGAAGTTGTGTTGCCCATAGCCACCTATGGTGCTAATGTATCTGCCCCAGATGTACCAATAAAGTAGAGGAAACTGAACTGTCCACTCCATGCCAAAAGATTCCATCGTGGAAAAAAAAAAACCTATTGGTGGTCACTAATGATCCAAACTTTATGTCCAGTCTTAACAAATCTATGTAATAGAGGGGTAAACTGAATGAATATATTGAATCAATAGTTCAAGCAGTCTCTTAGCATTGGAAAGATTGGACAAAAAACGATTGGCTCAGTAGTGGTCACCATAACAGAAATCAGGTAAAGTGAATATAAACATTGTAGATAGTATTTCATGGCCAAATGGGATTTCAAAATTCTACAGTAATTCTCATCCTGTCTGGACTCATGTGGCATTCACAGTAGAAAGAATATGGATTCTGGACTATCTGTGTTTCCCCGAAAATAAGACTCAGTGCCCTCAATTCATGGAGCATTAACAAACGTTTATCAAACGTTTGATAATTTACCTCATGGGTAAAATCTCATTTTAAATTCACTAAGGTGTTATATATTTATCGAATGTTTTACCGATAAAACGTTCAACAAATATATAACACCTTAGTGAATTCAAAATGAAATTTTACCCATGAGGTAAATTATCAAACGTTTGATAAAGTGTTTGATAAACATTTGATAATTTTTGCTCCGAAACATGTGAATGGGCTTATTCTCAGGGGATGTCTTATATTATTATCAGGAATGGAAGTGTCTCTCAGCAGAACATTTCCTGTTCCTTTGCACTGTGCTGTTCCTGGATTTGAAGATATGCTACTGTACTGATCAGGCACCTGCCCTGTCAACCCTGCACACAGCCATTAACCTTGCTGTGTGCTGGGATGACAGGACCGGTGCCCAATCTGCACTGCTGTGTCACCGCTTGCTGGCCGTTTCTTCCTCCTCTAACTTCTGCTAGGGTTTATTTTTGGGGGAGGGCTTATATTTCAAGCATGCTCAAAATTCCAGCTAGGGCTTATTTTCAGAAAACGAGGCTACATATCCTGCACCCCAGTAGAGAAGTTGGTGAGCATTGACATAGCACCTACATGTGTCCTGTGTTCACTGCCTGATGTTTCTAGTTAGAACTTGTGTGGATCTAGAATATGCACTTGCAGTAATTTTTTACTGTCTCGCAGTACAGGTTAGGAAGTTAATAGAAGTGGGGAACATATTATGCATATCTTGGTTATTAAAGTTCATAGTGCACCCACCTCAGAATCTTGAGTTTTACATTTCACCTGGCTGCCCACCTAATCAGTATATAACATATACATAAGAGATAGTTGAAACTTTGTGTCCATCATGGTAGACTCTACTGGAAAATGTCCCCCCAAAAATTAAGTAACACTTTTTAATCAAGAGTATGGCATCAAGTCAGTGAAACAATAAGATGACCAACAAAGCAGGAATGGTTTAACATGTGAAGGCCACTGACATTTTTTCCTCATATTTTCTGTTTTCACAAGTTTTGCATTTGGCTATGATCAGTGTAACTTCTGGTGGCATGAAGCAATACCTGGAGCCCTCAGCACAAGTAATCTAACTCTTCCTGGATGGCATTTTAACCACTTCCCGACCGCCTAACGCACAGGGGCGGCCGGGAAGTGGAGCCCTGAAGGACCGGCTCACCCACAGAGGCGGCGGTCCTTCTAAGGGCATGGGCGGAGCGATCGCGTCATCCGTGACGCGATCCTCCGCCGGCTACTGTCACCGCTCGCCCGCCGCAACATCCCGCCGGCTATACGGAAGCGCCGACGGGATGTTAACCCTGCGATCGCCGCATACAAAGGGTATAATACACTTTGTAATGTTTACAAAGTGTATTATACAGGCTGCCTCCTGCCCTGGTGATCCCAGTGTCCGAGGGACCACCAGGGCAGGCTGCAGCCACCCTAGTCTGCACCCAAGCACACTGATTTCTCCCCCCCCCCCCTGCCCCAGATCGCCCACAGCACCCATCAGACCTCCCCCCCTGCCCACCCCCCAGACCCCTGTTTGCACCTAATCACCCATCAATCACTCCCTGTCACCGCTATTTTTTTTTTAATCCCCCCCCCCTGTTTACTGTATGCATCTATCCCCCTGATCACCTGTCAATCACCCCCTGTCACTGCCACCCATCAATCAGCCCCTAACCTGCCCCTTGCGGGCAATCTGATCACACCCCCCACACCAATAGATCGCCCGCAGATCCGACATCAGATCACCTCCCAAATCCATTGTTTACATCTATTCTCTCCTCTACACACCCACTAATTAACCATCAATCACCCCCTATCACCACCTGTCACTGTTACCTATCAGATCACACCCTAATCTGCCCCTTGCGGGCACCCAATCGCCCGCCTACACGCTCAGATTACCCTCAGACCCCCCCTTATCAATTCGCCAGTGCAATATTTACATCTGTTCTCCCCTGTAATAACCCACTGATTACCTGTCAATCACCTATCAATCACCCATCAATCACCCCCTGTCACTGCCACCCATCAATCACCCCCTGTCACTGCCACCCATCAATCACCCCCTGTCACTGCCACCCATCAATCACCCGCTGTCACTGCCACCCATCAATCAGCCCCTAACCTGCCCCTTGCGGGCAAACTGATCACCCACCCACACCAATAGATCGCCCACAGATCCGACATCAGATCACCACCCAAGCGCAGTGTTTCCATCTATTCTCTACCCTAAACACCCACTAATTACCCATCAATCACCCCCTGTCACTGCTACCTATCAGATTATACCCCTATCTGCCCCTAGGGCACTCAATCACCCGCCCACACCCTCAGAATGCCCTCAGACCCCAGCCCTGATCACCTCGCCAGTGCATTGCTTGCATCTATTCCCCCCTCTAATCACACCTTGACACCCATCAATCACCTCCTGTCACCCCCAGCACACCTACCCATCAGATCAGGCCCCAATTTGCCCCGTGTGGGCTCCGATCACTCGGCCAAACCCTCAGATCCCCCTCAGACCCCCTTCCGATCACCTCCCCAGTGCATTGATTGCATCTATTTTCCCCTCTAACCACCCCCTGAGACACCCATCAATCACCTCCTGTCACCCCCCTAGCACTCCTATCCATCAGATCAGGCCCAATACAACCTGTCATCTAAAAGGCCACCCTGCTTATGACCGGTTCCACAAAATTCGCCCCCTCATAGACCACCTGTCATCAAAATTTGCAGATGCTTATACCCCTGAACAGTCATTTTGAGACATTTGGTTTCCAGACTACTCACGGTTTTGGGCCTGTAAAATGCCAGGGTGGTATAGGAACCCCACAAGTGACCCCATTTTAGAAAAAAAGACACCCCAAGGTATTCTGTTAGGTGTATGACGAGTTCATATAAGATTTTATTTTTTGTCAAAAGTTAGCGGAAATTAATTTTTATTGGTTTTTTTTCACAAAGTGTCATTTTTCACTAACTTGTGACAAAAAATAAAATCTTCTATGAACTCGCCATACACCTAACGAAATACCTTGGGGTGTCTTCTTTCTAAAATGGGGTCACTTGTGGGGTTCCTATACTGCCCTGGCATTTTAGGGGCCCTAAACCGCGAGGAATAGTCTAGAAAACAAATGCTTCAAAATGACCTGTGAATAGGACGTTGGGCCCCTTAGCGCACCTAGGCTGCAAAAAAGTATCACACATGTGGTACCGCCGTACTCAGGAAAAGTAGTATAATGTGTTTTGGGGTGTATTTTTACACATACCCATGCTGGGTGGGAGAAATTTCTATGTAAATGGACAATTGTGTGTAAAAAAAAAATCAAACAATTGTCATTTACTGAGATATTTCTCCCACTTAGCATGGGTATGTGTAAAAATACACCCCAAAACGCATTATACTACTTCTCCTAGGTACGGCGGTACCACATGTGTGGCACTTTTTTACACCCTAAGTACGCTAAGGGGCCTAAAGTCCAATGAGTACCTTTAGGATTTCACAGGTCATTTTGCGACATTTGGTTTCAAGACTACTCCTCACGGTTTAGGCCCGGTTCACATTAGCGGTTGTTTGCCAAACGGACCGGATGACCTGACCGGATCCGGTCAGGTTGCATCAGGTGGTAATCAGGATGCGATCCGGATCCGTTTGGCAAAGTTAACGTAAAAAAAAAAAAAAAAAATGTTGGGGTCTGGGAGGTCAGCAGAAGGGGGACCTGTGGAATCAGGCCCTCTGCTGTTTAGCACTCACCTCCACCTCCGACATGCTGCCAACATCCTGCCAACACCTCCAGCTCGTGCTGCTCCACTCCAAAATGCTTGCCCATGTGTCCCCAGCCAATATCGCCGCAAAAATCCGCATAGGAAGTGGGGTAGAACATCCGGATTTCTCAGCCAGTGTGTTGTGCGGCCTCCGGTTCCCATTTGTTTGTATTGGCCGGATGGTGCAGTCCGGCTCCGCCCCGGATACGGCTGCCGGAGGGGCCGGATGAAAAAATAGCGCATGTTGGAACGGAGTCCGGATCCGGCCCGGATCCGGTCCGGCTCCGGTTCTGCAGAACGGACCCATGTGAACGGACGCATAGGCTTTAATTGCTATGCCGTGCGTCCGTTCCGTCCGTTCTGCAGGCGGTGCGGCTCCGGCACGGCGATTCCGGAGGGCCACCGCAAGTGTGAACCGGGCCTTAGGGCCTCTAAAATGCCAGGGCAGTATAGGAACCCCACAAATGACCCCATTCTAGAAAGAAGACACCCCAAGGTATTCCGTTAGGAGTATGGTGAGTTCATAGAAGATTTTATTTTTTGTCAAAAGTTAGCGGAAATTGATTTTAATTGTGTTTTTTCACAAAGTGTCATTTTCCGCTAACTTTTGACAAAAAATAAAATCTTCTATGAACTCACCATACTCCTAACGAAATACCTTGGGGTGTCTTCTTTCTAAAATGGGGTCATTTGTGGGGTTCCTATACTGCCCTGGCATTTTAGGGGCCCTAAACCGTGAGGAGTAGTCTTGAAACGAAATTTCTCAAAATGACCTGTGAAATCCTAAAGGTACTCATTGGACTTTGGGCCCTTTAGCGCAGTTAGGGTGCAAAAAAGTGCCACACATGTGGTATCGCCGTACTCAGGAGAAGTAGTATAATGTGTTTTGTGGTGTATTTTTACACATACCCATGCTGAGTGGGAGAAAGATCTCTGTAAATGGACAATTGTGTGTAAAAAAAATTAACAAATTGTCATTTACAGAGATATTTCTCCCACCCAGCATGGGTATGTGTAAAAATACACCCCAAAACACATTATACTACTTCTCTTGAGTAAGGCAATACCACATGTGTGGCACTTTTTTGCAGCCTAACTGCGCTAAGGGGCCCAAAGTCCAATGAGCACAGGGGTGCTTACAATTTAGCACCCCCCAAAATGTCAGGACAGTAAACACACCCCACAAATGACCCCATTTTGGAAAGTAGACTCTTCAAGGTATTCAGAGAGGGGCATGGTGAGTCCGTGGCAGATTTCATTTTTTTTTGTTTTTTAGAAGAAATGGAAACTTTTTTTTTTCTCACAAAGTGTCATTTTCCGCTTACTTGTGACGAAAAATAATATCTTCTATGAACTCACTATGCCTCTCAGTGAATACTTTGGGATGTCTTCTTTCCAAAATGGGGTCATTTGGGGGGCATTTATACTATCCTGGAATTCTATCCCCTCATGAAACATGACAGGGGGTCAGAAAAGTCAGAGATGCTTGAAAATGGGAAAATTCACTTTTTGCACCATAGTTTGTAAATGCTATAACTTTTACCCAAACCAATAAATATACACTGAATGGGTTTTTTTTTTTTATCAAAAACATGTTTGTCCACATTTTTCGCGCTGCATGTATACAGAAATTTTACTTTATTTGAAAAATGTCAGCACAGAAAGTAAAAAAGAAATCTTTTTTTTGCCGAAATTCATGTCTTTTTTGATGAATATAATAAAAAGTAAAAATCGCAGGAGCAATCAAATAGCACCAAAAGAAAGCTTTATTAGTGACAAGAAAAGGAGCCAAAATTCATTTAGGTGGTAGGTTGTATGAGCGAGCAATAAACCGTGAAAGCTGCAGTGGTCTGAATGGAAAAAAAGTGGCTGGTCCTTAAGGGGTAGAAAGCCCTAGGTCCTCAAGTGGTTAATACATGCCATTGCCAGGTTTGCGGTTTTCCCAACATATTCTCAAGGGCATGGTAAAGATTTTAGGTGGCAGACAGTTACTGTAGAAGAGCTGGACAGGGATGTAGAAGGTTCTTAAAGCGGTATTGTCCCCATATAAATCAAATTTCAACAGCAACTGGGCTGAGTGAATTAAGTGATAAAAATGCTAATCCTGTATTCAAAACTTGCAAAACTTTTTCTGCTGTGAGGCCTGGAACCCACTGAAAAACGCAACCGCTAGCGTTTTGTCTGAGCGGTTTGCAAGCGGATTCATGCGCGTTTTTGGTCGTGTTTTGCAACATTGTATTTTTTTCCCCAGCGGGTGCCTAGCGTTTTGCGTTTTTATCCTGATTGGTCCTGTGAATTATTTTTCATTTTGTTAGTGTGCTGAACCGCAAAACGCTAGCAAAACCGCTCAGTTTAGGTTTTGCTGAGCGTTTCCGCCAGCGGTTCAATACTTTACATTGAAGCGCTAACACTCCCAAAATGCTGCACGTCCTGCGTTTGCGTTTCTGAGAAACGCAAACGCTCCTGTGGAAGTTGCCCCATCCATTAACATTAGCCCAGCGTTTTGGCAAACTGCTAGCGTATCGCAGTGCTGCCAAAAGCGCTCCTGTGGGTTCCAGCCCTCATGGTTTGTAGTTATCACATACTTTAGGAGCACTGGTCCTAGTGCCAAAGAGTTGAATGCTGGGAGTTCTTTTTATCTATAATATATTCCTCCTCTTCCATTTATTTCCCTGCCTAGCTGCTTTTCAGACACACCCTCTGATTACCTGTGTACAAGCAAGGCTGAGGTGACTCAGTGATTGGATGTGTAAATAAAAAAAAGACAGTGCAGTTGTTAGTATACACCTCAGTGGGAGTGTCTGAAGATTATTGGAGGAGGGCAGCTAATGAATACACAATGAGCAAGAGAAGGGAGAGGGAAAACAAGAGTCAGGGAGGATATGATGTCAGCATTAGCTTGGCAAGATGGCCACTGCCTAGAATAGGATTTTCTGCTTTTCCTTTATAAAATTCACAGGAATCATTACGTGGATAGCACAATACATCTGTTATGTAAGTAGAAGTAGTATTTATCTACTTATATATGTGTTTTTTTATTTCTAGGTTACTGTTAGCATGGGTGTCGCTTGTTCTTTAAAGAGAAACTCCAACCAAGAATTGAACTTTATCCCAATCAGTAGCTGATACCCCCTTTTACATGAGAAATAGAATGATTTTCACAAACAGACCATCAGGGGGCGCTGTGTGACTGATTTTGTGCTGAAACTACTCCCACTAGAGGCTCTGAATACCGCTGTACTCCTGGCAAACTGCCACAATGTAACAATGTTCACAGACAGGAAATGGCTGTTTAGAGCTGTCTAACAGCCAGAACAGCTAGAAACAGCTACATAACATGCCCACAGTAACAATGTCACCATGTAATACATGTCAGAATGTGAATCTGGGAGAGGAAAGATTTTACAATGAGCAAACACTGACTAAATCATTTATACATAATTATGGTAAAAATGAAGCACTTTTTTTATTACATTATTTTCAGTGGAGTTCCTCTTTAAAGGACACATGAACTGAGAGTGATATGGGGGCCTGCCATATTTATTTCCTTTGAAACAATGCCAGTTGTCTGGCAGTCCTGCTGATCTCTTTAGATCCAGTAATATCTGGATCAAACATCTGAAACTAGCATCCAGCTTGCAAATGGTCTGACTAGATTTAGTTGGACTTTAGTCAGCAACATATGCAGGCCGTTTCTGAAAAAACTGACACCATTGATGACAGAAACTAATGGTATTCAGCCTGTATGGATAGGCGCAACAGTAGCAGTCAGTTTCACAGTGAATTTTTGAACTTCGAGAGATACTTTCTAAAGGTTATAATGCTTTGGCAATGTACCTTGTTTTATTTGGAGTTTTATCTGTCTAATTGTGCCCATACATGGTACATTTTTTTTTTCAGCCAATCTTACCATTTCTATGTAATATAAGGGAACTGCCTAAATTATCCTTTCAGTATATTCACTTAATTTACCCTAATGCTACATAGAAATGGTAAGATTGGATGAAAAAAAAATTGTACCATGTACGGGCACCATTATGCTTCTTCCTCTTCAATTTGAACCTCATATACCCTTTTTCCCTGAAAAGAAGACCTACCCTGAAAATAAGCCTTAGCTGGAATTTTGAGCATGCTTGAAATGTAAGCTCTGCCCCGAAAATAAGCCCTAGCGGAAGTTAAGAGGAGGAAGAGACAGCCAGTAAGTAGGGACACAGTGGTGCAGTGCCAATCAGGCACTGATCCTGTCATCCCAGCACACAGCAAGGTTGTCAGCTGTGTGCAGGGAAGACAGGGCAAGTGCCTGATCAGTACAGTAGCATACTTTCAAATCCATGAACATCACAGTACAAAGAAGAAACAGGAAATGTTCTGCTGAGAGACACTTTCTAATAGAAATATAAGATAGCCCCTGAAAATAAGCCCTAGCACATATTTTAGAGCAAAAATTAATATAAGGCACTGTCTTATTTTCAGGGAAAGACTGTAGCATGTGTGTGATATCACATGCACCACTTGCTAAACACCAGCAATGTGTGAGGTGCAAATGGAGGAGCATGAAGCGTAAGACAGATGGGCACTGTGTGGTGGCCAACATAGGACAGGTAAGGTATAAATGCACACACATGGGGCACATTTATATACTAGGGGTGTGGTGGATTCAGCCAAATCCTGACAGATTTCACACCAAAATTGATTGAGAATAAGCCTGCTGTGTATGGGCAGCAGACAGACCTCTCTCTAATTAGATTCGATCAGAGAGAGATCTGTCTCTTGGCCGAATCTGCCCATCATCTCTAGATGTATGGGTACATTAAGGCATTTACTTTTAGATATGTGCAGATGGCAGGTTAGTACAATGCTGTTCAACTGACATAGTGGACCACGGGATAGAACTCGTTCACTCTTGGCTTCGCCATTGATACACCTCCCCCCACCGGAAAATCAGGTTCTAGCAAAATCAGGATGGACAGCGCTGGCTTAAATTGGACCATGCATTTAGAGAAATGCACCCTGTATGTATTTAGAGAGTTTAGCCTGTCTAATTCCCTCATCTGTGACTAATCACAAGTTGTAATTTGATCCCTGAGCTGACTGCCACAGCAGAGACCTCATTGGTTAACGCAGGATTTTAACCATATGTCTGCTTCCTTGAAAGCAGGAAGTAGACACACTGCAGATTTATATCTGCTGTAACAATTTTTTTCCTTTAAAAAGGTTCTGCTGTTGTGTATCTTTTAGAGCAAAGAGGAAGTTTTGAGTTCAGGTCTGCTTTAAGGTTTGTACACACTTTTGACGGATGTCGCCCATCAGGGATCAGGATCTGATCCCCCTTGGGCGACGTCACTGGGTCAGGCTGTACATGTGTTTCAGCTGTGTTGCTATGTAGGGAGGCGAGGAACGGTGCGAATAATGGGATCAGCGTCCCTATGGGTGAATAGAGCCTCCCAGCGGATCACTCGCAAGTTGGGAGGGTCGCAACACGTCTGATTATAAGCCACCTCCAGCCGATCAGGCGTGTGTATGGGCCTTCCGTACATTCAAATCTTTTATGCTAATCTACAGCTGCATTTCTTCAGGCAGATCAGCACAATGGGGAAGATTCACAAAGCTTTTGCTCCTGTTTTCATCTTATGTTACATTTTTAAGCTCCCAAAGAGAAACAAAATAATATGAGGTAAGAAAAGTAATATTGAAATAAAGTTAATCAGGAACAAATTCCTTTGAGTGATTATTTTGCCTGTAAATGGGCTGAAAGGTTATTTTTATGATTTAGGTGATAAGTCAGTTGTAGTAGTTACTGTGATGTGTGACATCTGTAACATGCAGAGCAGCCTCATACTTCCTCCTGTGGGTAAAAGTGTGTGTCTTTCTCATGTTGTGACAAGCGATAGTTTACCAGTCTTTTCTGAACATTACAGTTTGGCTGCACATCTGGATATGAAAAAATTAGCAGTGATGTATTTGTTTACCATTTTATTCTATGGTGCCACTAAAAAGCGTAGGAAAGAAACTGTGTTCTGTTTGCAGAATAATTTATACATGGATTGGCAAACTGTAAAATACTTCTATATTTTATTAGTATTTATCTTGATATTTATTAATATAGTAATTACTTTTCTAAATCAACAAACTATAAATTACACATTATGCCTGGTATACACCATGCAATTTCTCATCAGATGGGTCGATAATTTCTGACAGATTCGATTTCCGATCGTTTTTTCTGATCAATTATATGCAAATCGATCAGATAAACGATCTGAAATCAGATCGGCCTGTCAGAAATTATCTATTCCACCCATCCATCTGATGGGAAATTGCATGGTGTGTATCAGGCTTTGACTTGTGTTCACAACTTCAGTTCACTGGGCATCTCCTCCCCAGCCAGGCCTCTTAGTAGATTATTTACCGCCAGCACTCCCATGGTATTCCTTGTGCTATAGGTGGCACTTCCAATGTGGGGTAAAATAACTGCAGGAACAGAAAGTTAAAAGGAAACCTTATTAAGTTTGTAGAAGTATATATGTAAATTGGCACATGCTGCAAAAAAAAAAAAAGTTGAGACAGTAAGATATTTAAAATGCCAAAGCAGGCAGAGAGGGCGAGTCACAATTGTTAACCGTTTTACCTAACGAGTAGCTAGGCTGGTTTGTTGTTTTGGCTATATTAGCCATTTTGAGAACAAACAGTTCCACTTCCTAGTTGTTTGCAGAACCGTAAAAACTGATCTAAAAGTAAGAATAATAATCATTGGACTTGAATTTTCCACTAAGCCATTGTGCACTTTAAAATCTGATAGCATACTCTACTGTAAGGAATACTTTGCTTAGTTGAATGTCACGTCATTTGTCTCAGTTTCTCTTATTCTGCAATGAATGTCTCTTGTATATTGATAGACAGCGCTCCACTTTGACATCACAGGTATCGATGCACACCCCACAGGTATTAACACTCACCCGGCCTGTTTGAGCACTGCTAGATTGGTCAAAGATCGCTTTATGGATGTTCAGCATCAGATCTGCAGGTGGTGTTCCTTCGGTGATTGTGCAGGTCCAGATGGTTGTATTACCCAGATGACCTCAAAAAGACAGATCTTGCATAGCATAATTCCGTTATGATAAAATTCACTCACAAACAAGTGGGTTGTCACAGCGCTCAGTGTGTAAAAAAAGGCGGTTTACACACTAGAAGCGGCAGAGACGTGGCCAGCCAACGAGCCTGTCTGGGAGGCACGGGGGAGAGTCCGTTAATACTCAGTGCTGTGACAACCCACATGTTTGCGTGAATGTTATAATAGTTTATTTTATCATACCGGAATTAGGCTATGCAAGATCTGTCTTTAGGAGGTCATCTGGGTAATAGAACAATGTGGACCTGCACAATCACCGGAGGAACACCACCTGCAGATATGATGCTGGACATTCATAGAGTGATCCTTGACCAATTTCGCAGTGGTCAAACAGGCCCGGGTGAGTGTAATACCTGCATTGATACCTGTGATGTCAAAGCCGGAGCGATGTCTATCAATATACAAGAGACTTTTTAAAAGGCAACTGTTGAAGCCTATAAAGGGCGCAGACGCCCACAAACTGTTTTGTTCATTAACTAACTTTGAACTTCTAATCTTTTAACTATTCAAGCTTATATGATATAAGATTTATAGGACCATTCTGCTCCCATATTGTAGTGCTGTTCACATTCATTGCAGATACATTTTATGTTATGAACTTCCCTGGGCTCTATACAGACTTCTGTAGGCTAGTGATTGACACAAAACAGTTTTAGATAATGGCTCTGACCAGCTAAAAGGGACTCAAAGCAGTGCAGAAACTATGGAAAGAGGCATACCATTTTGAAGCTCTTTCTACTCTTTCCAACGACATATAAACCGCTGCCCTACGCCTTTTAGGTTTCGATATTTTCACGGTCAAAATCATGGCTGCCGTGATTTCGATCGCGAAAATAGCGAAAACTAAAAGGCGTAGGGCGGCTGTTTGTGTCGTTTGAAAGAGGAGAAAGAGAACTTCAAAGTGGTATGCATCCTTCCATAGTTTCTGCACTGCTCGGAGTCCCTTAAAGAGGATCTGTAACATCAAAAGATCCCCTGGGGGGTACTCACCTCGGGTGGGGGAAGCCTCCGGATCCTAAGGAGGCTTCCCACGCCGTCCTCTGTCCCACGGGGGTCTCGCTGCAGCCCTCCGTACAAGATGACGTCATTATTTACCTTCCCGGCTCCTGCGCAGGCGCTCTGGCGGCTGTCGGCTCCGAACTACATGGAAATACCCGATTGCTGTCGGGTCTGCTCTACTGTGCAGGCGCAAGTTTCCGGCGCCTGCGCAGTAGAGCGGACCCGACTGAGATCGGGTATTTCCGTGTAATTCGTAGCGGAAAGCAGCCACAGCGCCCCCGCTGGAGCCAGCAAAGGTAAATATTGATTTTACAGTCGGGTCTGTCGCCGGCTGTTCGGAGGGCTGCAGCGAGACCCCCGTGGGACAGAGGACGGCGTGGGAAGCCTCATTAGGATCCGGAGGCTTCCCCCACCCGAGGTGAGTACCTCCCAGGGGATGTTTCTGAGGTTACAGAGTCTCTTTAAGCAGCTACTGGGACAAGTGAACATGGGCTGGCTTGAAAGTATATCATTAAAGGGCAACTGAAGAGAAAGGAATATGGAGGCTGCCATATTTATTTCCTCTTAAGCAATACTAGTTGCCCGGCAGCCCTGCTGATCCTTTTCCTCCAATACTTTTAGTAATAGACCCTAAACAAGCATGCAGCAGATCTGGCGTTTCTGACAATGTCAGATCTGACAGGATTAGCTGCATGCTTGTTTCAGGCGTTATTCAGACACTGCTAACGCCAAAAAGCTCAGTAGGGCTGCCAGGCAACTGGCATTGTTTAAAAGGAAATAAATATGTCAGCCTCCATATCCCTCGCACTTCAGTTGCCCTTTAAAGAGAACCAGAGCCAAAGCTCTGGTTCAGTAAGAGGTAAAGAAAGGAAAGACTCAGTATTCTATTGAGTCTTCTTTCAGCATCAACCGCTTTCCCACTTCTGAGCGCAGACTCCTTACATATTGGGGGCTCCTCTTCTGTGACGAGTATGGACATACAGTGGCCATGCAAACACAGCTGGACATGTGGAGTAGCACGAAGCCGCTCATGCACGAGCAGCTCTCGCTTACTGCGCATGTGCAGCCATGCTTGCCTGGCTAATGCACGGTCACACTGATGCCAGAAAAGTGGAATGGTGTTCTATAATTGAAATTATTGATTTAGAAAGTGCCAAAATATTCTGTGGTGCCAAAATCAGGTAGATATCAATTTGGAACATTCAAAAAGTGTGTCTAATATTAAACCTTGCTCTGTGCACAAATTAGAAATGGGGAAATGATCAAAATCAGGTAGACAATCATTTTGGCACATTTAGAAAGTGTATGCCTAACTTTAATCTTTTGGGTGGTGCACACGAGTTATCTCAGAGCAGACAATAGTGCTATGGTGCCAGCTAGACACTAGTTTATCTGAATTGCCTAGTAAGCCTGTGTGGTCATGAAACCTAATCACATGACTTTTAGCCTAAATAGAAATAAATGGCACAACCCCCCTGTTCTTGTGGGGGAAACCACCCTCTACTATCTACACTGAAGATCAGTGGTCCTCAAACTAAGGCCCCCCACACACAAAATGTATTACTTATAGATGCGGACTGCTGCATCTTTAAAAAATTGGCAGCACACATATAGAATAGCAGTGCTGACACCACCCTTTCACATGGAAGCTAGAAAGAAGTCATTCACTGTTGTCCAATTGGACGGCAGGTTGTCACCTGGGTACGCTTCTTTGTCTGGCCCGCAAAGACTTCTTCAGATTGTGCTCCAGGCAATTGGGTGACATTATGGCTCACATATGACTTGCTATGTTAGGGTCACAATATCTGCACTTGCTGAGTTGGGGGGCATACTATCTGCACAAATGGTCTGGTTAAATGGGGACATTAGGGCTGTACATGTTAAAAGGAGCCGTCTACAATACCTAGGAACAATGTAATGTCTTTCTACATCATTTTATTTATACTTTGCCCCCCCCCCCCCTCCCCCCCCAGCAGTCTGAAATAGGTTGACCCGGCCCTTGACCAAAAAAGTTCGGGGACTCTTGCTGTAGATAGACAGACAGAGTCTACAGTATCCTTCCATCTAGTGGGGGGAAACAGTATTGCACTGCTTATAACTTTTCATGCTACAGTCCTACTGTATCTTGCGCCTAATAACTAGAATACAACATTTGTCTGTGTCACATCACAGACGATGCTTAGTTTTTTAGTCACTTTTTGTCCTGCATTTAACCACTTGAGGACCCACCCTTTACCCCCCCCTTAAGCAGTGGCGTAGCTAAGAAGCTGTGGGCCCCGATGCAGGTTTTACATTGGGCCCCCCAAGCACTCTATACATAACAATTGATACGACGCACCAAAACCTGCCAATGGCAACTACAGTGTCAGAGGTGCAAGAAGGGGATGGGGAACAGTTTGTTAATGATTACCACTATTCAAAGTATCTATAGAAGTAAATATTATGATCATAGGACCAATAAAGAACTAATACTGTAGTTGAGGGAGGGCCCTTCGGGGCCCCTCAGGCCCAAGGGCCCCGATGCGGTCGCAACCTCTGCAACCCCTATTGCTACGCCCCTGCCCTTAAGGACCAGCGCTGTTTTAGCTGATCTGTGCTGGGTGGGCTGTGCAGCCCCCAGCACAGATCAGGGTGCAGGCAGAGCGACCAGATCGCCCCCCTTTTTTCCTCATTAGGGGGATGATGTGCTGGGGGGGTCTGATCACTCCTACCTGCTGGGTGTTGCGGGGGGGGGGGGCACCTCAAAGCCCCTCTCCACGGCGAGATTCCTCCCCTCCCTCTCCTACCTGTCCACCCGCGGTGATCCGCGCTGCACAGGACGCTATCAGTCCTGTGCAGCCAGTGACAGGCTGTCCCCTGTCACATGGCGGCGATCCCCGGCCTCTGGTTGGCCGGGGATCGCCGATCTGCCTTACGGCGCTGCTGCGCAGCAGCGCCGTACAATGTAAACAAAGCGGATTATTTCCGCTTGTGTTTACATTTAGCCTGCGAGCCACGATCGGCGGCCCACAGGCTATTCACGGAGCCCCCCGCCGTGAATTGACAGGAAGCAGCCGCTCGCGCGAGCGGCTGCTTCCTGATTAATCAGCCTGCAGCTGGCGATGCAGTACTGCGTCGCTGGTCCTGCAGCTGCCACTTTGCCGACGCACGGTATAAGCGTGCGGTCGGCAAGTGGTTAAAGGGAACCAGAACTGAAAAAATAAAGATTTTAAACATACCTGGGGCTTCCTCCAGCCCAATACGCACTGATCAATCCCACGCCACCGTCCTCCTCTGCCCGCAGCTACGAGAACTGGCTCCCCGCTGTTCCGTCAGTCGGAGCCAGTCTAAGCGTAGCTGAAGTGCGCTCTTTGCGTATCTCTGCAGCAGTATATGGAGAGATACGTAGAGGGTGCACTTCTGCGTAACTGGCTCCGATGAAGTCAGCGACGGGAGCCAGTTCTAGTAGATGCGGGCAGCGGTGGATGGCGATCAGAGGTGTGGGATCGACCAGTGCATATGGGGCTGGAGGAAGCCCCAGGTATGTATAACTTCTTTTTCATTTTTTCAGCTAGGGTACATCTCTGGTACCCTTTAAGTGTGAGATTTCATTTTTTCGTTCAAATTTGTAAACGTGCTAAGCTGCAATAGTAGCAGTAGTATTAGCAACGCATTCGGTATGCTGGGAAAAAAGCCAGTTCATTTGTTTGTGTTTTTAAAAATTGAACTGAAAAAAATCCTGAATTGTGAGGGGCCCATTGACTTTTTCAACATGAGTGCGGTGGTATGCTTGATTTTAATATGCATGCACCCTGCCCAAGTTTGCTACTTAATAGCGACTAAATATTGCACACAAAAAATAACTTAATAAAAAATATAAATCGGTCTGCAGCACTTGCAAGGCTCTTATTAATAACTCCTTTATTATGGCTTTACATATTTAAACATTTTAGGTTGCCTCAATCCCAGTTTATAGTCTGTCATTTGTCAAACCCTCCACACCCAAATAGGGGAAGGTTCTACTTTCCCTTATGCATTAAGTTGCTCTTGCAGTCAACTTAACAGTTCCAAGTATTATTTTGAATAATAACACTACAAACTGTTTTCAATATTATACTATTGGCTCCCTTATCCAAGTTCCAGACTAAATTATGTACAGGTATATGTAAATGCAGTTAGTCACCATTTTGAGAGAGAAGCAAAACCGGTAGTACAAATGCAGCATAATAAAGTCTTAAAGGACAACCAATGTGACATGATGAGATAGACATGTGTATGTACAGCGCTAAGCACACAAATAACTAGGCTGTGTTCCTTTTTTCTCTTTTTCTGCCTGAAAAAGTTTAACATTAGGTATGTAAGTGACAGTCAGACTGGGTCAGACTATAGCATAACACTCACTGATAAGTAATTACAGCCATAAAACACTGTCCTGTCATTAAATGGCTTCTGAGAGCAGAAAAGCTAAAAAGGGTAAATAATTCATAGATTTAAACTCTGTCATACTTCAATGAAGGGGTCATATAGCAGAGACAATGAAACAGTAAAAACTTAAGAACTAGATTTAAAAATAAAATAAAACTGTGGGATATCTTAAGTAATTTTTAGGAGACAGAGGATAGATACAATTGTTTTTCTCATCAGTTTTTCACCTCGGATATCCTTTAATTTTTATAAAATGTTTCATCTTCCCTCAGTGGCTTAATACTCGACTCAAGAAAACAACGATTGTAGCTTTAGTGGAAATGGGTTATAACCTCTGAGGGTTTTTATTGCCATCTCATTTCCCAGTTTGTGACAATTTAGCTTACTTCCTCTCCGGACTGTTAGCGGGGAGTGACTGAGGCAGAAGCAAATAAGACTTCTTTCTTGCAGAGTGGCTAAGCCGCATGCGTTTTTCTGCAACCTGCTCATTGTGCGGTCTGCGAACGAATGCTGCATGTATTTAACAAAACGTGTGGCTGACCCATTCAGTATAGTGCCACGCAATGCATACAAACGTAGACGGCGTTTGCGTTCCGATCGCATGGCCATCAGCGTTTGATAATGTGAACATGGCCTTACTATTGGAAACCCCAAGAAGCTTTTATTGCTATACCTCATTTCCTGTCCTCGGGGCCACCATGTTTTTTTGTTTCTTTATCATCATGTAGGTCCCAGGGACAGGAAGGAGGGGGAAAATTCTCTCCAGTGGGACATAAACAGTACCCCCCCCCCCCCCCCTCCTTTTTTTAAAAAATCTTTCCAAAATAAATGTATATATAAATAAGTTTATAAAGTTTTTGGAACTACTGTAATAACTGGTAGCTGCACAGCTTTAATGAATAACTCTTGTGGTTGGCATGCAACATTTGTAAGCAGACATATTCTGACATGAAGATAGTTCAATGAAGGATGTAAAAATGTTACCACAGTTCTTCAGGCTCAGCAGTGGGTGATTTGTTGGTAGAGGTTCAGGAGTTGTGACATCTAAGCCAGCACCTGCTATTTGGCCACTGACCAGTGCTTGGTACAAGTCTTCCTGGTTTACCGCAGAGCCTCTGAAAACAACATTATATAGCTTTTACACAGACATAATGTATTGCATCACAAAGTGTTGGGGTGCTCATACATTACTAAAATTTTGGCATTGATTGCTGGCGGATTCAAACATAATGATGAAATTGGGCAGATATCGATGCCGCAACATTTCCGTCAGTAATCTGTTAAAAAGGATTGATTGTGTTTCCAGGGAAATATTGGTCGCAAGGGCTCGTGAGGGTGTGCAGCAGTGACCACATTCAATTTCACAACGATTGACAGACCCCCCCCCCCCCCCCATCCGGATTCCTCTCAAGTGTATATGTCCTATCCTGGTTCCGTGTTGTGTTGCATGCTCACCTGTCACGCCGGCATATCTTCTAACCTTCTCCAGTGTCCGTCTTTTTGGCATCGCTACATGCGGCAATGTCACGAGGTACAGGTGCTAGCGGTGAAAATTCAAAAGGAGGCAGGACCCCAGCAGAGGTGGAGAGTTGTGCATGACAGGTGAACTACACATACACCTGGGGGGACAGCAGGAACATTTCCAAATCTGCAGTGTGTAGGCATTCTATCTGGTGGCAGATGGAGAGGTATACAGTATGGGTACCTTAGTGTAAGCCACTTAAAGGGTACCTAAACTAAGGATATGGATTTTTCCTTTTAAAATAATGCCAGTTGCCTGACTCTCCTGCTGATCCTTTGCCTCTAATACTTTTAGCCACAGCCCCTTAACCACTTGAGGACCCACCCTTTACCCCCCCTTAAGGACCAGCGCTGGTTTGATTGATCTGTGCTGGGTGGGCTCTGCAGCCCCCAGCACAGATCAGGGTGCAGGCAGGGAGATCAGATTGCCCCCCTTTTTCCCCCCTATGGGGATGTGCTGGGGGGGGGTCTGATCTCTCCTGCCTGCTGTGGGTGGCGGGGGGGGGGGGCACCTCAAAGCCCCCCTCCGCGGCGAAATTCCCCCCTCCCTCTCCTACCTGCTGCCTCCCCCGGTGATCGGGGCTGCACAGGACGCTATCCGTCCTGTGCAGCCAGTGACAGGACGTCCCCTGTCACATGGCGGCGATCCCCGGCCGCTGATTGGCCGGGGATCGCCGATCTGCCTTACGGCGCTGCTGCGCAGCAGCGCCGTACAAATGTAAACAAAGCGGATTATTTCCGCTTGTGTTTACATCTAGCCTGCGAGCCGCCATCGGCGGCCCGCAGGCTATTCACGGAGCCCCCCGCCGTGATTTGACAGGAAGCAGCCGCTCGTACGAGCGGCTGCTTCCTGATTAATTAGGCTGCAGCTGGCGACGCAGTACTGCGTCGCTGGTCCTGCAGCTGCCACTTTGCCGACGCACGTTATGAGTGTGCGATAGGCAAGTGGTTAACAAGCATGCAGATCAGGTGCTCTGACTGAAGTCAGACTGGATTAGCTGCATGCTTGTTTCAGATGTGTAATTCAGCCACTACTGCTTCAAATACATCAGCAGGGTAGCCAGACAATTGCTATTGTTTAAAAGGAAACATCCATATCCCTCTCAGTTTAGGTTCCCTTTAACCATTTCAGCCCACGGGCATTTTTCACCTTATGGACGAAAGGAATTTTCACATTTCAGCACTCCTTCCATTCATTCCCCAATAACTATCACTACTTATCACAACAAAATGGTCTATACCTTGTTTTTATCCACCACCAATTAGGCTTTCGTTGGGTGGTACAGTATGCCAAGAATTTTTTTATTCTGAAGGTAGGAAAACACTAGGCAGAATCGCATATGCGTTTTCCATAGCACATAGTGGATAACGCATATGCGATTCTGCCTATTGTGTTCTACCTGAAAAGTAATTGAATCGGAATAAGTAAAAAAAAAATAAAAAAAAAAAAAATTGGAAGAATTCATTATTTCCCAGTTTTTGGCTATTAGAGTTTTAAAATAAAACATTCATTTGACCCAATTATTGTAACGTTCAAATGATATCCCTAGAACAATGTATGGTGACAATATTTTATTTGGAAATAAAGGTGCATTTTTTCAGTTTTACAGCCATCACTAATCACATGCCCATAATTTAATAATATACCCTCTTGACATACATATTAAACATTTTAGCGTCCCTAATGTATTTAGGTGTAATTTTACTATTTGGCCACAAGATGTCCTAGCACATAGTTTACTATAAGCCTACAATAAATACGCTTAATAGGAAGTACAATAAATACGCTTAATAGGAAGTAATGTGTTACTTTGGAAGTGACGCAGACAACTGATGCCTGCGATCACGGTGGCCTAGAGGGGAGATGAATGAATGGGAACAAAGTTCCCATTCAATAATCTAATGATCGGCAGCAGAAACGAGCGAGCGGGAGGCAGCAATTCAGAATGATCACTGTTTTTGAGCACACAAGCGATTCCCCCCCCCCCCCTTTTCTCCCCACCAACAGAGCTCTCTGTTGGTGGGGTCTGATTGCCCCCCAGTTTGTTTTTTTTTCATCAATATTTATGGTCGTTTTTTTTTTATATTTACTATTTAACTTTTTTTTTAACCCCCCCCCCCCCTCCCCCCAGCCGGCCAATCAGGCGAGCGGCTGTCATAGGCTTCTGCCTATGAGAGCCAATCGCTCTCTTGTCCCCCAGGGGGACAGCCGTGTCACACAGCTGTCCCTAGTGCAGTACTGCTGCTGATCACAGTGCTGCACTGTGTAAATAGACGGCGATTACGCCATCTGACAGTCTCCCGCGCGGCAATAGCCACTTGGAGACTGAAGACGGGGCGGAGCTCCGCCTCCCGAGAAGGAGATGCGTGCGCACCCTGCGCGCGATCTCCTTCAGTAGCCCATTGGCGTGTAGCGGTCTTTGAGTAGTTAAGATATTGTTAGGTTCACATTAGAAAACAGTGATTATGGGGACATAGTTTTAAAGGCGGCCACAGACACTGCATTGATTAAAAAAATAAAACAGGAGATGTAACATTTAAAGGGAAGGTTCAGGGTGGATACAACAAAAATAAAAATGTGAATCCACTTACCTGGGGCTTCCTCCAGCCCGTGGCAGGCAGGACGTGCCCTCGGCGGCGCTCCGCAGGCTCCCGGTCTCCTCCGGTGGCCGACCCAACCTGGCCGGACGTCCTCCGGGCTGTACTGTGCAGGCGCAGTAGTTCTGCGCCTGCGCAGTACAGCCCGGAGGACGTCCGATGGGTTTTCCTCTCCTGTCCTGCACTGCTCCGACACAGACTGCGGTTGTTTAAAGTGAACCAGAGACGAAGCACCCTTGTGTATTTTACCATAGAAATCAGTGGGAACATTAGAGAAAACACTTACCATGCTCTCTGTTCCATCCTCACTGCTAAAAGTGTCTGTTATCTAGCTGAGATAAGAATCCCGGACTGAGCATTGATTCTGGCTTTGCTATAATGACTCAGCTATAATGATTCCTGAGCAAAGCCAGCAGGGGGCAGGCTTGGACTTGAAGACAGCAAAGAACACAGTCTCAGCTATAATTATTCTGTAGCAAAGCCAGACCGACTGCTTAGTCGGGATTCTTATCTTAGAGGTGATAACAGGCAAATTAAACAGAGAACAATGTAACAAAGAGCAGATTAGGTGTTTACTGTCATGTTCCCACTGATTTATAAGGTAAAATACATGAGGTTGCTTCATCTCTGGTTCTCTTTAAAGAAAAAAAGAAAAGGGACCCGGCTAAACATTATTACAGAGGTGCTTCACTTGTTTCAATGAGCACACTTTTTAGATATGGGTAATTATTGCTGCATTTGTCATTTAAATGCTCCTGGTTGTTGTATTTGGGATTTACATTTTTTATTTTGTATGCAAAACCCAGTAAAACGAAGTGCCAAAAATGCCCCGTGAACAGTATTTTCTCATAAACGTTCATCTGGAAAGGTCGCAATTCCATCAGCCTGCAATTATCCAATAATAATAATGCAAGCAAAACAAGTACTGTGCTTAATTGTAAGTCTTTGGTGATCGCCACAGATTTTTAACCAAGCCTAAAATTATCCTCTAAAATACCAATCAGGATCAGTATTTTTCAGGCATGAACTTTTAAATCCTATCACCAGTGACCACAGTGAGTACAGGAAATGTGTCATCTTGAGTGATCTGACACCGTTCCAGGAATGGGTAACCACAGCACTGATATTATAGTATTGTAGTTTGAAGCAAACACTACTGCAGTTGGAAATACATAAAAGTGAACTGGATTGCCTTCTAGTTTTGCGATGTACAAATCTCTGCAATACTGCACAGATGCTTAGCAGCTGGGAAGCTACAATAGGACTTAGTTATGTCACCAAGCTACTTACTTTAGCCTAGTCCATAATATATTCTGACTAAGAGTGACAAATCCTTGGCCAGTACAGTCACGTACACACAAACATGTTGTCCAATGAGAATAGAAGCTTGTGAATGGCGAGGCAGGTCATTTGGTGCTGCCATAGACCACAAAGTTAATTGGGGCTACAGCAGTACCAGCTGTATAATTTGGGCACTGGATATAGCTGGGGCCCGAACTTGCATTTGGAAGGGACAGGTAGTGTTAAGCATGACGTGGGATTTGGCTCAATTTAGTAGTAGTTAGGAGGAAGCAGAAGCCTTAGTAGAATTCAGGCAGCATTGCTGATATTCTATTACATTGTCATGTATGCTACCATTCAGGAAGATGGTGCCTTAATTGGCAGCCAAGGCCACAGGATTCTGGCTTTTTCTGTTTTTTTCCCCCTATCTCACCTTGTTTTACCCCCCTGAAGGTGTGCAGCATGGTACAGTGTAGCCAGGGACGCTGGTGCGGGTCGTAGGAAGTCCAGGACCTGGAGTTTTTTTCACATTGCCGCTGCCTGGGTCTGTTGCCAGTGCAGATACAAGCCGTGTGGAGACCACCGCTGCTACCCATGAGATCAGGGCTCCAGAGGTAGGAAGACACCGCACTGATCAGGAAACCTTTGGCCTCAATGGATGCCGTCTCCATCCATTGGTTGCTGCTTCTCCACCACAGCAGGGACACATCTGGTTCAGCCCCCTCCATGATCAGTGTTCTCCCCAGGCTCTTTTAGCTGGATACTCCACCCAGCTAGTTTTGGTTAGCACCCGGCTGTCATTGGCTCACCTCCTATGCTGTAAGCAGAGTTGCACACAGAAGCACCAGCCCTGCATTCTCTCATCTCGCCCCACCCAGCTAATTTTTCATGCCACCCGGCTGGAAAGAAAATTCTGGAGAGAACACGGACGATGCCAAGCCACTAAACTGGTAGTAAGGGCTGCCGCATCCCGATGCTTCTATGACAGTCAGATTATCTTGACCAGCCCTGCTGAATGCTGCCCAGGAGTCGGGACCTCCCACAGAAATGAACACTACTGCACCACCTGAACTGGACCACTTTGGCCAGTGTCCCCCATGTCTCCTTAGGGATGACAGATTATTGCCATTGCAACTGGTGGCATCGTAGTATGGCAGCCTCGGCTCTTGACTTTCGGCCATTATCCCCCCCATCCTTCCAGAACTTGTTTGACCCCAAACCAATTCCAGGTACAAACCCCTGTTTGTACTTGGTGAAATAATTCTGATTCTGATTGGATCACCTCCACTGCACTCCACTTTTTTTTTTTTTCACTGTACTTAAAGTGTTGATCCTGTAAGCAAAACAAGTGAAATTATTAAGGCACTATAGACAGTATAAAATATATATTTGTTCACTGTAGATAGATTTGTGGAAAATACTGAGCATGTTAAATCTGACATACCGACTGATGTTGATGAAAACCGATGTCTTCTTCATTCTGCTGAAGAATGCCTTGTTGCACAGGCCTTGTGTTTCAGGTGTCAAGGAGCAGGACACTATGACAAAATCTGAGTCCGTGGTGAGCTTTTCACATGATACTAAATGAGAAATGTCACAAAATAGGTTACTGTTATACAGTATGCTCACAGCATCCTCTGACAATGTAATATGGTAAGACTTCACCCTACCAAATTCTGCATTAACCTGCCCAGCACTTTCAGGTCGGGGCTGACGTCCTGTATACAAAAACTTCTTCACACCGAAAGGTTTCAAGCGTTGGGCAATAGCTAAACCTGAGAAATGGAATTAGATTAAAAGTAGATCACAAATCTTCACACAGCACTTGAAAATACAGTCCATATCCCATCACCTGACAAGCAGGGCAGCTTTCTTCAACAAATGCTAAAATGGGAAAAGAAAAGATGCTGCACTGAGCCGTTGTTAAAGGATCTAAAGTGAGAAAGTGGCTGGCACAGCCTTTGACATGGGAGACTAAGGTTTTAATCCTGGCTAGGGTCAGTACCTATTCAGTAAGTAGTTCTTAGGCAAGACACCCTAACACTGCAGGGTGGCCTCTTGAGCAGGACCCAGATGCTGCAGTTCTTGAGAGCTTTGAGTCCGACAGGAGAAAAGTGCTATACAAATGTTTAGATGATGATGATGATTATTATTAGAAGTATACGGAGGCTGCCATATGTATTGCCTCCTTTTAAACAATGCCAATTGCCTGGAAGCCCTACTGGTCTATTTGGCTGCAGTAGTGTCTGAATCACACCAGTCGAGCATGCAGTTAATCTTGTCAGATATATGAAGAAGCCCCAGGTAAGTGAAAATCTTTATTTTTTTGCTTAAAGGACTCACGAGGTGATGCTTCTAATTATTTTTTACTCACTTGGGGCTTCTTCCAGCCCCTAGCAGCCATGTAAGTCCCTCACCGCAGCTACGGTCCTCCACGGTGTCCCGCTGGCCGCCCTTAAAGAGTGGCATCTCGCTGGCGGGTAGTCTCTTCTGTGCCTGCACAGGCACAAGTGCCCACATCATCTGGCGCGTACTGCGCCTGCGCACTACTTCTACTGCACAGTATGCGCGGGCACTACTACTACTGCACAGACGCAGAAGAGATGACCCGCCGGCAGGTCGCCGCTCTTCACTGGCGGCCAGTAGGACACTGAGGAGGACCGGAGATGCAGCAAGGGACTGACACGGCTGCTAGGCGCTGGAAGAAGCCCCAGATGAGTAAAGAAAATCATAATAATAAAGAAGTGTCACCTTGTGAGTCCTTTAAATAAATGCAGTAACATGTGAGTTTATGCACAGACTAGTGTTATGCTGTAGTGTGACGCACAGATGTGTATACACTCTTACAATTGTATTGGCAGTGACAGGACATCTGGTATTCTGAATATATATATATATAATAATATAATGAAATAATCTCAGGTCTGAAGTTCAGGTATTATGAAGTAAAGTTTTTTTATTTTTATAAATTCCACTGGCAATTTAGCAAGACTGTTTACTGTTGAGTAATTTTACTACTTATAGCAGATAAAAGAAGGAGGTCATAATAGCTTTAATGTAAACATGATCTCACAGACATTACCTATTCTTCCTAAGCCAATGATTCCAACGGTGCTTTCGGACAGGCCATAACCACACATCCACATGGGCGACCAGGATTTCCACCCACCACTGAAAAACAGAAATAAGGTTATATTTACACATTTTATAGAAAAGATATCCAAATGTATATGTACTATTTGCCTTGGTTACAATATGGCTATATTGAAGAACAGCAGAAAATCACTAAGCATACAGTAATTCAGTATTATAGCAAACAATGATAAATATCAATTGTGAACGATGTTTCCAATACAAGAAGCACCATTTTTTTAGAAGACTAAAAAAAGTTGGTCAGGAAGAGGCATATAATTCTGGCTTGCATGCAAATGTAATGCACAATTTAGGCCCAGCACCAAACTGTACTTAAAGGGACCACGAGTAGGACCATAAAACAGGAAAATGAACTTACTTGGGGCTTGCTCCTGCCCCTTCTAGTCAGTGAAGTCCTTTGGATCCTCCGAGCTCCCTCTGTTCTGCCCCATCGGCTCCGTTACGACTACGAGGGGCTGGAGGAAGCCCCAGGTAAGTTCATTTTCCTGTTTTATGGTCCTGCTCAGGGTACCTTTAAAATTTCACTGAGCATCTTTCTTTGGGAGAGATAATGGAGTTAGTAAAACGATGAATAGCTTCAATAGATGGCAGGGTTCCAAAGATTTTATTTTTCCTCCTTTTTATACCTCCATCTCTTGTTCCCTTTTTTTCCCCATACCTAGGAGAGGTGATACGGCACCACTTTAGCACCTCCCCTCCGATGGAGATAGTGAAAGGGTGATGGGGAAGCAGCGATCTGGTATAAATGTAACCGGTATTGCATATTTCTGATATACCAGCATGCATGATGTATTGCATTTGTTCATTGTTCTTAGAATTACATGCTAGTTTTACTGCTGTATATTTTATCAGTAACTGTTTGACGTTACATTAGTATTTTGTACACCAGTGTTTCTCAGGCCTCTTGCACACTGCAAGTGATTCAGATTCAGATTCCGCTTTTTAATCAGTTTTTACATCCGATTCCGATTTGCAGTGTGCAGGGAGCAAACTGCAAATCGGAATCTGAATCGGATGTAAAAACTGATTAAAAAGCGGAATCTGAATCGGAATCACTTGCAGTGTGCAAGAGGCCTCAAACCTGTCCTCGTGACTCCCCAACAGTGCATGTTTTGCAGGCAACCTATGCACAGGTGGGGTAATTAGTGTCTCAGCTATGTGGATTCTATTTAGTTAATTACACTAATTATTCAACCTGTGCATAGCCAATGTTGCCTGCAAAACATGCACCGTTGGAGTCACGAGGACAGGTTTGAGAAACACAGTTGTACACAAAAGTACGTAAAAAAAAATTATAATCATTGAATACCAAAAAACAATAGATTATGCAATTAGACAGTGATCGACCTTGACCTTGGAGTTGTGCTTGTATATCTATGAACATTGTCCTTATTTTTTATCTACCATTCTACCTATCCTTCAGCCCAGTTTGAGGCTGTCTATGTGTACAGAAGGGTTGGCTACAGTCACTTTAGAAAGCTCCTGTACCTATTGTTAGGTACAAGAGTATTAGTGTAACACTGATTTCCCCCACCCCCTTTTTATTTTTTATATACATATAAAACTTTAATTACCTGACTGATTCTCCTGCGCCATTGAAGCCCTAGCAGAGTGCCATGCAGAAGGCAGTTCTACACGGCCTTCTGCATGGCCGTGTAGAACTCCCACTTCTCCCAAACACCTATTTCTTAGTGATGTGTCACCGTGGCAACAGCTGATGCGTAATTCATAATAAATGTACCTGAACTGCACAACTTTTTACTGCCCTGAGCACGCTGACATCACAGTGATGGAGAGCAATTTCGCCTTAGTGAAAAGCAGTGCAGTTCAGGTTTATGCGTTTGCATGGCACTCTCTACTACAATGGCAAGGGGGATCAGCCAGGTATAGTTTTTTTTTCCCTTAACCATTTAGGGACAATGTAAAGCATTAAAACGTCATGGCAACATGACGTTTTAATGAGTTACATTGTAACTCTGCTGCTGTGTGCGAGCGGGCGCACTCCCGCTGCGCGCGCACGTCGGGTCCCGCGGCTTAGTGATTGGACCAGGGAATCACATGGTCCCTGGGCCAATCAAGTGCCAGTAGCAAGGCAGATCATTGTTACAAGCCAGTAACAATGATCTGCCTTGTAGTGTCAGTAAACAAAGTTGCTTTCTCCCTCCCAGCTCTTCTATCACCTCAGACTGCTGTCAATCAGCATTCAGAGGTGACAGGAGCTGTGAGGGAGAAAGAGACTGATTGTGGTAGGATTTTTACTTTTTTTTAAATAAAATTTTAACCCCATACTTTTTTATTAACCCCTTATCCTCCCCCTCCTTTGCCATTTACTGCTTTTCTGTTTTATTTTAGTACTTCTGAGTACTTTTCTGTACTTTTTCACCCCTCTTCTACCCTTACTCTGATATTTCTATCTATACTTTTGTATTCTCTCTTTTCATCTTCATAAATAAAAAAAAATTAAATAAATAATTCTTTCCGTTATTGATCAATCGCTCGGTTGATCGATTGATCTGTCTGTGTCTGTCTGTCTATCCCATCCATCCATCCATCCATCTAGCCCCTTTGCTTACTATGGCGAGGAGACTGTATTCTCTTGAGGAGGCAGCCGTCTTCCTTCAGCAGAGCAGCAGCAGTGGGGACGATTCGGGGAGCGAATGGCACCCAACGAGCAGCAGCTCTGAGTCAGATTCTGACAGTTCAGAGAGCGTTGGACAGCCATCTCGCCGCTTCAGGAGGGATGATGATTCCACTGTTCAGGGCCCTTCAGATGCCACCGCAGGGGGCTCGGTGGGTAGCACAGCTGCAGCTAGCAGCACAGGCCAGAGGGGAACCACTGTCCAGGGCCCTTCAGATGCCACCGCAGGGGGCTCAGTGGGTAGCACAGCTGCAGCTAGCAGCAGAGGCCGGAGGGAAGCCAGGCAAAGGCAGGTACGCACACCGGTACCTGAGGACATAATTTGGGGCACCTGGTCACCCGCTAACCTTGTAGCACCCAACATCCCGCCTTTTACAGGGGCAAGCGAAATATTAGTGCCCACTGACAACTTTGGGCCTGCTGACTTCTTCCAGCTCTTTGTGGGTGAGGATTTGCTGCAGCACATTGTGGAGCAAACCAATTTGTTTGCGCAACAGTACATTGCCCAGAAGCCCACCTGCTATTTGGCTGAGAAATGGGAGCCCACCACCATACCTGAGCTAAAGGTGTTTCTGGCCCTAACACTACACATGGGCATACTCCAACAGCCAGAAATAAGACTGTACTGGTCTAAGGACTTTATGCACGCAACACCCCTGTTTCCAGCTTCCATGAGCAGGCAGCGCTATGAGGCTATTATGAAGTGCCTGCACTTTGCCGACAATTAGGACAATGTCCCCAAAGATGATCCTGCCCATGACAAGCTTTTTAAGCTGAGGTCCATACTCACCCACCTCAGTACAAAATTTAGGGAGGTGTACACCCCAGAGAGAGAGGTTGCAGTGGATGAATCCCTCCTACCCTTCCATGGCAGATTAGGGATAAAGCAATATATTCCAAGTGAGGCTGCCAAGTATGGGATAAAATTTTATAAACTATGTGAGAGCAGCACTGGCTATACCTATTCTTTTTTTTTGTATGAGGGCAAAGATAGCCATTTGCAACCAGCTGGGTGCCCACCATACATGCCAACCAGTGGGAAAATTGTGGTGGAACTAGCCAACCCACTCCTCCACCAAGGCTATCATGTGTACGTGGATAACTTCTACACCAGCATTCCCCTTTTCAAATTTTTATATTCTGCAGAGACTGGTGCCTGTGGGACAGGAAGTGGTTCCTGTCACAACCTCCAGAGAGCGGATCGAGAAGCCAGGGGCATTGGTCGACTACACAAAAAATATGGGTGCGGTGGATCTTGCGGACCAAATGCTCTCCTACTACTTAAAAAAAAAAAAAAAAAAAAAAAGAGGGCCTGGTACCTCCTGCAGATGGCCATGCACAACGCATTTGTGCTTTATAAAAAGAAATGCCACGGTGACAGCTACCTCCCGTTTATGCAACAAGCTTTGAGATCGCTGATCAATGAAAAGCGTCAACCTTATGGAGGAATTCAATCCAATGCAACTGGATGGCGCAGTTCGCCTAAGGGGAAAACATTTTCCTGCCCTGATCCCCCCCGAACCCAATTAAGGCGAAGCCACAGAAGCGATGCCGGGTGTGCACCAAGCACAAGAGGCGGAGTGACAGCAGATACCACTGCCCAAAGTGCCCCTCACAGCCGGGACTCTGCGTTGTCGGCTGCTTTGAGGCATACCATATCCTCAGCAGCTATTAGACTTTATTTTATTTTTTTCTTCTTCATTACCCTAATTTTTCACTGGACTTTTTCCTCTCTACTTTTATTTGCCACTTACTGTCCCTCAAAGGAGCTCACAATTACCACTAGTTAACATTACCACCTTGTTGGGGGTGTGGGAGGAAACACAGAAGCTTAGAGGAAACCCAAGACGCCTACAACCTGCAAATAGTTTTTTCCCATTTGGACTTGCTGCTGCAAGGCGAGAGTGTTCGCCACAGGACTTTACTCTGCAGACCACCCCCCATCTTCTGATCACTGGCTTTCCTTGGCGTATGACCTCTGGATTGTCTCCATCCTGCTAGACCTGCAATGGTGAGTTCCAATGTATTGGTCATTAGTGTAAAGGTGCGTACACACATGCGACTATAGTCGTTTGTAACGATCGTTCCCCGATCTTTACCAACGACGATCGTTACAAAAAACGAACCACCGACTATTAAGGCAAACGACGAACGAGCCAAATCGCTACAAAAGAAAGTTCTGTCTTGGCGGATTTTAACCAACGACGATCGTTTGCAAAAGTAGTACATCGTTGGAAACGATCGTTCGTACTAGGCTTGACATGCGCATTTCACTATTTCTCCATGGAACTTCTCATTTTTATGCGCAGGCGCAATAGTTGCTTTCTGTGATGTAACGTTCGTTCTAACGATCAGATCGTTACACACATTTTAAAACTACCTTTACTTAGGTCGTTCTTTCATCAATTAAAAGTTTGATCGTCGTTCTTAACGAACGATCGTTGTCGCATGTGTGTACGTAGCATTATGGATAGTGATTTAGGCCTCACTTAAATTATTCTATTTGCAACTGAGTAGGCCTGAGGGCTCGTTCAGACTGCACACTTTTCCAGCCGCGTTTTGGAAACGCGTGCAGGAGGCCGACACGCACGACAGACAGTGCATAGAGTGCAATGTCTGATGTTCACACTGCATGCGTTCCGGACCTGTGCGGTCCGGGAACGCATGCTGCACGCAGATTTAGCAAAAACGCGCGGCTGTCCCATTCACTTTTCAGTGATGGGATCAGCCACGCAACGCATACAAACGCGGATGGCGTGCGTTCGTACGCGTTGCGTTCCGCATGCGTGGCCATCCGCGTTTGTAATGTGAACCGGCCCTGAGTCTCTAGTTTTCAGAATGGTAACATTTGTGTCTTTTATTGAATGGTCTTACACTCCTGGGGCTTTCAGAAGAAAGAATTACATTGTTGCATTTGGTAAAAAAGGGCCTTGAAAAATACATTGGCGCTGCTCATGATTAAGGCTCCCTGCACACTGCAAATCAGTTTTCCGATTCAGTTTCCGATTTTCAATTACGATTTTCCCTGAATACATTCAACAGAAAAGCGGATCAAAAAACGCAGCATGCAGTAAAGATTAAAAATCGGAATCGGATGTAAAAACAGATTAAAAAGCGGAATCGGAAATGTATGCAGTGTGCAAGAGGCCTAACAGTGTATTATGTGGCCAAAACACTATCTGATGATGTGTATAGGGTATCATTTTAAACCGTGCCAAGCAAGAGAAGAGATTTTGGGGTGTTTGAGAGATTATGCATATGTCATTTGAATTGTTTTTTCATG